>NW_026283646.1:0-301410 GCF_023373465.1 Oncorhynchus keta
CTACCCAATCATCATACTTGAGTTAAAGTAAGGATACCTTAATAGAAAATGACTCAAGTGAAAGTCACCCACTAAAAATACTACTTGAGTAAAAGTCTAAAAATATTTGATTTTAAATATACTTAAGTATCCAAAGTAAATGTAATTCCTAAAATATACTTAAGTATCAAAAGTAAAAGTATAAATAATTTCAAATTCCTTATAATAAGCGAACCAGATGGCAAGATGTTCTAGTTTTTATTTAACGGATAGCCAGGGGCACACTCCAACACTCAGACATAGTTTACAAACAAAGCATTTGTGTTTAGTAAGTCCGCCAGACCAGAGGCAGTAGTGGTGACCAGGGATGTTCTCTGTTTAGTGAGTCCGCCAGACCAGAGGCAGTAGTGATGACCAGGGATGTTCTCTGTTTAGTGAGTCCGCCAGACCAGAGGCAGTAGTGATAACCAGGGATGTTCTCTGTTTTGATAAGTAGTGTCAGGATGTTCTCTTGATAAGGGTCAAAGGGATAATTTTCTTGCCCTGCTATGTATTCAAATGTAACCATCGCTTCAGTCATCCTACAACAACTTTGTAAACCAGCTCATGACTATATCGTCATCTACTGGTCATAAAGGAGTATTGCATACTGTCTGAGGGGCTGATGGAGAGGGATGAGGGATGAGGGGCTGATGGAGAGGGATGAGGGATGAGGGGCTGATGGAGAGGGATGAGGGGCTGATGGAGAGGGATGAGGATGAGGGGCTGATGGAGAGGGATGAGGGGCTGATGGAGAGGGATAAGGGATGAGGGGCTGATGGAGAGGGATGAGGGATGAGGGGCTGAGGGAGAGGGATGAGGGGCTGATGGAGAGGGATGAGGGGCTGATGGAGAGGGATGAGGGATGAGGGGCTGATGGAGAGGGATGAGGGGCTGATGGAGAGGGATGAGGGATGAGAGGCTGATGGAGCGGGATGAGGGATGAGGGGCTGATGGAGAGGGATGAGGGATGAGGGGCTGATGGAGAGGGATAAGGGATGAGGGATGAAGCCACATTATGGCTGAAGTTTCTGTATTGAACTGACAGATGTTTACCCATTGTGTAGAAGCACATAGCGCTGCCACACAGACACTACATAAAGAGCGACTGCACTTCCCCATTTGGCCTTGTTTTAAATTTGGTTCATTAAGAAATGCTTGCGGCTATGACTGAATTCAAATGTGAGTTGGTCTCGGGATGTAGTTTGATGTGGGTGTGTTCACATGTGGGAAGAGTTAGACAGATTAGTTGTTGATGGGAAGAACAGAATTAGATAGGAGACCTGACACTCAACACATCCACAACGTTATAAACTCTGCCTATTTCTACAGCAGGACTGGAGATGCTTTGTCTGCCTCTGTCGTTTGACGGGGAGTCCTCAATTGGGTAGGTTTCATCTGGCCTGTTCATACTTCAACATAGAGTCTGTTTGTGTGTCAGATATCACCTATCCTGACTGCCATTGGTATTAGAACAGTGACTATGTGTGTATGTGTTCACAGAAACATGTATGGAGCCAGGACATGGAGACTTGCACGATGATGTGATGTTGTCCAGACTGACAGATGGGCTTGATACTGATGTCAAATCTTTCATTTGATTTTTTATTATTAAATGTAATGGTATCAGTCAATATGGGGAGGGGGAAACACTGTGTATTCTGCACCAGGACCAGAGACTTCCTGTTGTACACAGGACACCACACAGGAAGGTATGACCTCTGACATGTTTACCAAGGTAGCCTCATTACCACCTGACACAATGCACATAGACACAGTATCTGTATCAGACTGGGAAAGACAATGAAAGATGAAAGGAACACATTTTTCTATTGGCAGAACACGGCTTCTATGGTATTATGTAAAGAGCTGTTTATTCCTCATGGACCTGTTACTACATTTAAAAGTTATCAAAACACTTAGTTTAGAACATCAAAAAATATATATCAGAAATGGTATTCTTCTCATATTACTCTGCTACTGACTGATTGAAGGCTTCCTCCTGCATCTCTCCATATGTTAGTTTAGTTAGCGACTTCCTTAAAACCACACGCAGATATATAAAAATGGTCTCCACTAGTTCAATTGATAA
This sequence comes from Oncorhynchus keta, assembly GCF_023373465.1. Lineage (NCBI taxonomy): Eukaryota > Metazoa > Chordata > Actinopteri > Salmoniformes > Salmonidae > Oncorhynchus > Oncorhynchus keta. The sequence goes on from NW_026283646.1 coordinate 2,111, forward strand.
TGGACCTCTTCGCCAGATATCGATAATCACATATTTAATATGCTAAATAATGGTTATGTAATAATTTATGTGATACTGTACTGTACATAAAGCAATACCTAGCGACTGCATCGCCTGGTTTGAGGCTCTGTTGGAACTACCCCTGAATTCTCCACACCGGTCTCAGAAGTAGGATGGCGCCCACGAGTTGATCGGAGATACGTGAGAGACTTGGTATAGAGATGCGAGTGGACACGCTCGTTCTCCCGAAGGCAGGGGGTAGGGTAAGGACTTTCTTAACCCAACACCTCGGTAGTTGTTGTGGAATTGTTCGATTACATGTTAGATATTGTCGGAAGTAGCAGCACAAGCATTTCGCTACACTCGCATTAACATATACTAACCATGTGAATGTGACCAATACAATTTGATTTGATTCAACCTCTTAGAGGTTTGGATCTCCTGACGGAGGGTTGTGGCCACACCCCATTGTGTTATAATTAGGATGAGACAGTTTTATTAATACCATTATTCAATATTAACGGGTAATATTTCATTAGGCTTTTTAAATCTGGAAATATTGTGGTTTTAGCGTTTTCATCAAGCAAGCACCAACATATGTTTTATAGCTGTAATGGGCAATCATTTGATAAATTATTTTCCTGTATTTGATTTACTGTAGATATGGATTGATACCATATTTAGTAATGAAGTAGTTGTTTACTTGTTAGTCTATAATAATCTGTTGTAACTAATTACTGATGTTCTACCGTTGACCTGTACAACTGCCCTTATCACGTCTCCCAGGGTTGAATGTTATTGTTAAAGTTGATACCAGACTGGATTCGAGGACACGCTGATAATGTATCCGTGAGTCTGTGACACTGTGTGATTCCGTAGCAGGTGATGTTGTGACTTCAAGCTCCCTACAAGCCTCTCGGGCTGGTGTTTACAGAACATTCGGTGCTATTGTGAAGAGGCATAGACATTTTCTCTGATTCTGTTCTGGAGGCGTCTCCCTGAATTGTTGCATTAGATCGACTGTATCTGTTAACCTGGAATTCCCGTAACAATAGCCTACTGGGCTTATATGTGTGGATGAAGTGAATGACCATAGGGCGAGGCATGAATGACAGAGAATTGGGTGAGTGAGCTCCCCATACCTGGACTAGGCTGTAGTATAGAGACACAGGTGTCTCTGTCACACTGGTGGAAAATCAGGAAAAGCAAGAAAGGGGTGTTTCAACCCGGACCTGTGGGAGGAGTAAACTAGACGAGAAATATTGTATGATTCGTTTACTTCCTCGTTCCTCGTCCTATAGTGGCAAAAGTCACGTCTCCAGCTGGTGAACATTTTAAAGATATTGACGGCAACTAAGGTAAGGTATTATTGAGATGGGAATCGTAATATTGTAGAGACAAATATAGAGAAATCAGTAACTCATCATTATTTAAAAGGTGTCTGAATGTGATCTAGGAATGTGAGCTGATTGATATTGATGGGCTGCTACATGTGTCCTAGGAGTGTCATGTAGCATAAACATATCCGGTCATTCTGATAGTATTGTTCAGTCGATATTAGGCTACGCTCTGTGCATATTGCGTTCGGGCTTCAAGTTGAATTGTTTCTCATTGCAGGATTAATGTAGCACTGTCTCTTTAAAAAAAATGTACCTCATATTGTCCAGGAAGTTGTCATGTGATCGGAGGACGGCGTTCATTGTTTGTATCCGTTAGGTCGAAGGTAATAGGTATACTGTTACTTTGTAGCAGAGTGTTGCAATTATCTTACTTTAACCTTTATCCTTCCTCCATGATTTCAATCATGAACAGGGTGCAGTTGAAACGCTCGAACATCTTGAGAATGGCTCTAGCAGGATCGGACTCCATGGAAGAAGGAAAAGGCGAGACGTTTCTTCTTAAAGCCATCAAAATAGGTGGTGTGGTCGTACTTTATTGGTTCATTTCAATAACCATGGTGTTCTTAAATAACTACTTGCTAGACAGTAAAGATTTGGACGCGCCGCTATTTGTGACATTTTACCAGTGCCTTGTGACTGTCGGACTGTGCTATGGCATGCACTTGCTATCCCACTTATGTCCGGGTGTCATCGACTTCCCCTCCGTCAAGTTCGACCTAAAGGTATGCCGGGAGGTTCTACCCCTGTCCATCGTGTTCATTGGAATGATAACCTTCAACAACTTGTGCCTGAAGCATGTAGGGGTGGCCTTCTACACTGTCGGCAGGTCACTCAGCACAGTCTTCAACGTTCTACTCTCCTACGTGATCCTCAAGCAGACCACGTCCTTCTACGCCATCCTGTGTTGTGGAATTATTCTAGGTAGGTGGTAATAATAACTAACCTATATCTGGCCTAATGCGAGTACTTTGACTTTCTAGAAAGTTCTCATGTCTAAGGCATGTACCCAAGCCAGGCTGGTTAGACAACGTCCTTCCTCCCAGGTAACCGATAATAAGTAACCTCACGCTTCTCTATAATTGCACCACAGGTTAATACATTCCTACATGGGCCACACCTGTATTGGCCATATATTGAACATAAGGTATTGCTGCTGAAGGACCATGTTAATGCTTCTTTCTTTGTCTGTCCCTCCCATTAGGTGGATTCTGGTTGGGTGTGGACCAGGAAGGTGTGGCGGGCTCCCTGTCGTGGGCGGGTGTGTTTTTCGGTGTGCTGGCCAGCGCCTGCGTCTCCCTCAATGCCATCTTCACCAAGCGGGTCATGCCGGCGGTAGACGGAAACATCTGGAAGCTCTCCTTCTACAACAACATCAACGCCTGCATCCTCTTCCTCCCACTCATCCTCGTCTTCGGTGAGGTCGGCCACCTCGTCCATTTCAGCCGCCTGGGTGACCCTACGTTCTGGGGCATGATGACGCTGGGCGGCGTGTTCGGTTTCGCCATCGGCTACGTGACGGGCCTCCAAATCAAGTTCACGAGTCCGCTAACGCACAACGTGTCGGGGACGGCCAAGGCCTGCGCTCAGACGGTCATCGCTGTGGTCTATAACCAGTCCAGTAAAAGTTTCCTGTGGTGGACTAGTAACCTGATGGTCCTTGGTGGGTCTTCTGCCTACACCTGGGTCAAAGGCATGGAGATGAAGAAGGTCCATATTCCCCAGGAGGAGTCCAAAGAGAAACTGCTAGGGGAGAAGAGTGATGCCGGGGTATAGTGGGACTAGGATGACATTCCACCGCGGTGGTGGTGACCCGGGGGTTTTGTGGGATGAGGATGACCTTCCACTGTGGTGGTGGTGGTGACCCGGGGTATAGTGGGACTAGGATGACCTTCCATCATCATCATGGTGGTGGTGGTGGTGACCCGGGGTATAGTCGGGATGAGGATGACCTTCTGCCATGGTGGTGGTGGGGACGTTGACCCGCTGGTGACAGAAGACAATGTACCCGCTGGTGACAGAAGACAATGTAAACACTAAGGCCTAACCACGGAGTTGTTTCTACAGGGATGTTCTGTTGGAACAGTTGGGCTGTGTGCTGTCAATATAAATGAACGTTACTATAGTAACACAAACAGAGGTGTAGGAAGGCTACGGGTTTGTTTTGTTACTCAGTGGGACCTTATTGTTTTATAATTTCCTTAGGTTATTTTTGTCCAATTCTGTTAATTATTCAGTGTATGGAGGGTCATGAATTATAACCTAAATCATTCCTGTCTCTTCTTTCAGAACATTATTCATATGTCCGTAGGATAGTATCTAAATCAAGTGACTTTCCTGTTAGCCTGTATGTGTCATCAGTAATGTGACGCAAAACTGCAATATGACAGTTTTCTGGCAAGTGGGGCTCTTATGTTGGGTATACAGTTTGCATATGGAGGGTGGAGACTGACTGTAAGGCTACAAGCTCTCACCTTAGTTAATAAGTGATTAAGCCAGTGCTGGTTTTATGGACCACTTTACGTTATATCTTTGAAGCAGTGACACTGTAGGTGATAAAAGTGAAAACCGTCAAAGAGATGGTTGATTCTTTCTGGCTTCAGTAGGGGCACTACAATTTGAATAATTGACAACAAAGGATGTAATCTGTTTTGTCTTGAAAAGTAACGGATTATAGAAGGAATGTTAAAGATAATGTCTGTGTTGATGTATTGTCTGTGTCATGAAACTTCAATCATGAAGGAAGACTGTTGGGTAACCGGCCAAGTGGCCTGCGGGAGCATCATCATTATGATGTCATAACTCCTTCCTGTCTCAGTGGTGGGTTGAGACCCTGCACTCTAAAACACCCTCCTTTCCTAAAATACTCTCTGCTTGTCCTCTTCTGTAGTGTCATCATTTCAGACCAATCAGAATAAGGAAATGGGACACGAGAAAAGGAATTTACATAGAAAGACTCAAGGCTGGTGATTTGAGAGATCCTAAAATGTGGGTCTTTCAGATTTCAGGTTTTGCTTCTGCGTCCACTTGATACAAAGTCTGTTTTTCTTCTATATATTTGTTGCTCTGGGTTTGTAGTGCGTTGGAAGATACCGGACATGGGATTTCAAAGCTGGTTAGCCGATATAGACGGGTATTCTCCAGATTGCGTTTTTAAGAAAAGATACAGATTTATTTTAGAAAATGAAGTTATTCAGTGAATGTGACTTTTTATGTGCACTTCAGAAAAATAAATTGACATTCTGTTAATCATAACTTGTTACTCGCCTCTTGGAAATGTGTTATTTTATCTGTATTCGTGATCAAGCATAAATCTAACTTTTTTTACATTTATTTTTTACACAGAACAATACTTCACTTGCTTATGCCTGAGCAGAAACCACCTCTTCTCGGGGTTTGGTCAACTGAGAAGAGCTGAGGTAGTTAATGGTGTCAGACCTACGCAGTTAAACCAATTGGAATCGGTCCGTGAAGACTTGGTCCAGAAGCTACTAAACACAAAGCTAACACTAGATGGCACCAGTATAAAGGAATGAGTACCTCTGTCAGTCCCTCACACTGGTATGGTCAGAGGGTGCCATCTGGCTGTAGTTAGTTGCCTAAGCAGCATTAGTCCCTCACACTAGTAGTGTCCAAGTACCATCCAGCGTGGCAAGAATTATTGGACTTTGCTGACACAGTGCCTTGTGTTGTGGGATATGTTTTAATCAATGATTAGAATATTACACTCTGAAACCATATGATTGTATGAAATTGATTAGAATCATTAGATTACTGTAATGCTGTGTGTGGTTTTAGTCAGTAGAATTATATATCCGGGGGTGTAGTTCTTAGTCAGAATTAATGTTTTGGTGACAATATGTCTAGTACCTTGATAACAGACTGTCTGAGCAAGAATTGGTGCCGAGCAAGATTCAGTGCCGACCTTGGCTGGGGCACTGAGAACTTCCCAGGGTCTCTCCCTATCTCGAGGGAGGGCGGGAAGAAGTTATTCTCACGGACTCCCCTAATCTCTGTCGGCTGGGTAGCAGGACAGTGTGGGCGTAGGATATCTAATGTTTTGTGTGGAAGTATGTGTGTTGCGACAAATACAACATGAGATTGAATCACACACCTTGTCAAACATGGCTGCCTGCAACGTTATCTGGCCCCCCCACTAAGATTTGAAGGACCCACTTGACTTCCACTTCACTTGCCAGTGATCCTGCAGCGAACTGCATAATTTTCTCTTCAACGTTAACCCTATTTTACCTTTTATTAAACGAGGCAAGTCAGTTAAGAACACATTCTTATTTACAGCCTAGGAACAGTGGGTTAACTGCCTTCTTCAGGGGCAGAATGACAGATTTTTAACTCGGGATTCGATCTTGCAACCTTTCTGTTACTAGTCCAACGCTGCCGATAATATTCCATCAATGTAGTTGTCTGCATAATTTTCAATCCCCCATATATTTTTCTGTAAAGATATACAGTACCAGTCAAAAGTTTGGACATACCTACTCATGCAAGTGTTTTTCTTTATTTTTACTATTTTCTACATTGTAGAATGATAGTGGAGACATCGAAACTATGAAATAACACACATGGAATCATGTAGTAAACAAATCCAAGTATATTTTATATTTGAGGTTCTTTAAAGTAGCCACCCTTTGCCTTGATGACAGCTTTGCACACTTGACATTGTCTCAATCAGTTTCACCTGGAATACTTTTCAAAAAGTCTTGAAGGAGTTCCCACATATGCTGAGCACTTGTTGGCTGCTTTTCCTTCACTCTGCGGTCCAACTCATGCCTAACGATCTCAATTGGGTTGAGGCCAGGTTATCTGATGCAGCACTCCATCACCCTCCTTGGTCAAATAGCCCTTACACAGCCTGGAAGTGTGTTGAGTCATTGTCCTGTTGAAAACCCAGATGGGATGATGTATTGCTGCAGAATGCTGTGGTAGCCATGCTGGTTAAGTGTGCCATGAATTCTAAATAAATCAGAAGATGTCACCAGCAAAGCACCATCACACTTCCTCCTCCATGCTTCACGGTAGGAACCACACATGCAGAGATAGATCACCTGCTCTGTGTCTCACAAAGACACAGAGGTTGGAACCAAAAATCTAAAATTTGGACTCAATCAGACCAAGGACAGATTTCCACCGGTCTCATTTGCCATCATTTGTCTTGAGAGCTTTGCACACTCTTGGCATTATCTGCCAGTGTTTTCTGGACAGAAATAATCAAGTGTTGTATCTACAAAAAGTCACTTCACCTCCGTCAGACTGGTCTTCCCTGGCTGCCTGACTCTGCTGAGATCCCTGTCACCATCTGATCCTCCTAAAATGAGGCATGACAAAGAATTACCTTGGTGTACATTTATACATTATATTATCCAAAAATAGAATCAATGGTGCAATAATTGAAATGACTGTTGTTCCCAGATCCCAGACTGTAGCTTTAAGCTTAACATGCTGTCCTGTACCTACTGTAGGTCTACCCATCAATTCAAGATGGAACTTTGAATTATTCACTGAATATACTGCAAAATTCACTGAGCTCCATAGACTGGTCTTCCCTGGCTTTTTGACCCTGCTGGGACCCCTGTCATCATCTGATCCTGCTAAAACATGATGAGCACTAGAAGGCTGAATTCCTGCGGGATGTCTGCGGTCGCGACAGAGATCATTGCGGCACTGTCAGCATTTTCATGCTGCAGGCGGGAGCGGGCTGTCAGACAGACGACTTTGGGATGAAAATATTTTTGTTGTCCCACAGATTATTTTGAAACGGTCCTCTCTGCTTTGTATGCGTTAGCCTACCTATTGTATTAAAATCACATAGTCTTCGCATTATTCACTCAGAATTCGCTGCTTCAAATTCAGTAACCTACCTCTCCAAGTTTGGCATAAGAGTTCAACTGCGCCTTTTCCCTTTCAATAAATATGGATTACCCATGTATATGCCTGTAAATCGTACTGCTAAAGGGTAGGCTGTATCATATAGGACTCTGCAAAACGTAGCAGGTGTCGCTGTCCTCATTCTGGCTGCCTCCAGTTCAGTAGCCATACCTGCCAGATCAGGTGCACATGTGGTCTCAATTAAATAGAGTAGACTGGACGGAGAAGCACGGGACAGTTATCTTTACAAGGAAATGTACTTCCTAAATAGGCCTATGATTAGGTTATAGTTTACTACATTGCCTAGAAATAGCCCTAAATATTGATCACCCATATTTCTCCGTCTTCCCACTGTTAAAATGTAGGCTATAAAACAGAAAGTGCAAGTGGTCTGCGTCTCTGCTCTCTTCAATCTACATCTAGTATATTGGCTGTAATAGCCCAGTAATACACAGTAATACAATGTAAGGGCCACGTGAGAATCTCTGGTAATTGAACCTATTTCTTAAGTTATTTTGGCGCATTTTGATATGACCTATATAGGTTGCAAAATTGCTGGGACCATGACTGGCAAGTGAGCTGCGTCACATACGCTTAAAATAACATTATGGGACTGCGGTTTGGTTTGGGACCAGTTCTAGGGGTAGCGGCTGGGAGTTGGACAGAAAACCAGCGGGATTCTTCATTTCGCCCAAACCTCTACTGTGCACCATGACAGTGAAGCCTGTAACGTCAGAAGCTGTTTTATTACTGTGCCCGTGTGGGAAAAGTAGGGAATTAGCTAGGGAAACTGACAGATCAATAACGTTACTTTGACATCCTGACTAATACAACTCACATTGCACTGAAAATATCAATGTCAGAATATCAATCTTCAATCGATTGGCCGATGGTTTCATCGTTTGATTCAGATCTAGTTTGATTGTCAAAAAATAATAGATCATGTAAGCCAAATTTTGGCCAGCTCTCTCTAGCAGTACATCAACCTGGTGAAAGCTTGCCAAGTTAATTTACTTCTGAAAGGTGACAAAACAAAGGCTACAAAACATGTCCATACAAACTACTGCTGTCAAATATTAGTAATAATAGCCACCTCATATCGCTAACTGACAGATAACTAGAGGCTGGCGCTGACCTGGCTGTGGTAGTTACTCACTAGCGTAGTTTATTCATTCACTTCAGTCGAGATGGGATGAAATATTAGCTAACCTTACATGTCAATTACAATACTAGCTCAGCACTGTGAATAAACACTAGTTTAGGTTATGTTCTGTTTTAGTTAAACAGCAGTTACCATGTCAGCTATATCACACAACTAAAGTAGACCGTTTCTATTGATTTTAAAACTCTGTGAAAGAGCACAACGCGTACACTGCTATGCTCATCTCTACGGTGCTGTCCCAGCCAGCCTTCCAGAAGCTTTTCCTTCACACAGCCTGTCAGCCGCTCTGTGGAGTCCAGTGTCTCCAAACAGCCCACCCGACCTCTCAGAGGCATCAGCATGGTCCTAAAGCACTCTGTTGGCCTTAATTGGTTCACATTCCAATTATAAAACTGTGCTGGGGGTGAAAGTTGTGCCCTTGGGAAATATCCATTCTCTCCAAGCCAGTAATGGTTAATGATTTGACCACTGTAGTTGATTAGACTAAATTATATTGTGAGATTCCTACTTGTTCATAAGAATGAAGTCATTACTAGAACGGCTGTGAACTATCAGGCCTGTATGATCATCCGTTATCACTAAAGCAAGTTAAACGAGAACCAGTACTACTTTTCATTTACATTTTCACACCAAATACAAACATAGGAACAAGAATGTACAGATGCACCCAACCAACCACTACATCTCTGCTCACGCCCCGTCCCTAGTGCCTGCGTTATTGTTTGCCACATGGCATTCAATTGTACCGGTTTGGTTTTCTCGGTCGTCCACTCTAATTTAATAATAAATCATGACATTTTTTCCATTCTGTTAATGGTGGCGGATTAATTGATTTCCAAGCTTTTATTATATGTTTTTATCAAGATGAGAAGAGACCCAACTGGCTGGATGATTATCTCACTACACTCCCACATGACAAGATGAGGAGAGACCCAACTGGCTGGATGATTATCTCACTCCCACACTCCCAACTGGCTGGATGATTATCTCACTCACATGTCAAGATGAGAAGAGACCCAACTGGCTGGATGATTATCTCACTACACTCCCACATGTCAAGATGAGAAGAGACCCAACTGGCTGGATGATTATCTCACTACACTCCCACATGTCAAGATGAGAAGAGACCCAACTGGCTGGATGATTATCTCACTACACTCCCACATGTCAAGATGAGAAGAGACCCAACTGGCTGGATGATTATCTCACTACACAAGATCCCACTGGCATGTCAAGATGAGAAGAGACCCAACTGGCTGGATGATTATCTCACTACACTCCCACATGTCAAGATGAGACCCAACTGGCTGGATTATCTCACTACACTCCCACATGTCAAGATGAAGAGACCCAACTGGCTGGATGATTATCTCACAAGATACTGGATGATTATCTCCCACATGTCAAGATGAGAAGAGACCCAACTGGCTGGATGATTATCTCACTACACTCCCACATGTCAAGATGAGGAAGAGACCCAACTGGCTGGATGATTATCTCACTACACTCCCACATGTCAAGATGAGAAGAGACCCAACTGGCTGGATGATTATCTCACTACACTCCCACATGTCAAGATGAGAAGAGACCCAACTGGCTGGATGATTATCTCACTACACTCCCACATCCCACATGTCAAGATGAGAAGAGACCCAACTGGCTGGATGATTATCTCACTACACTCCCACATGTCAAGATGAGAAGAGACCCAACTGGCTGGATGATTAACTCACTACACTCCCACATCAAGATCACTGGCTGGACTACTCCCACATGTCAAGATGAGAAGAGACCCAACTGGCTGGATGATTATCTCACTACACTCCCACATGTCAAGATGAGAAGAGACCCAACTGGCTGGATGATTATCTCACTACACTCCCACATGTCAAGATGAGGAAGAGACCCAACTGGCTGGATGATTATCTCACTACACTCCCACATGTCAAGATGAGAAGAGACCCAACTGGCTGGATGATTATCTCACTACACTCCCACATGTCAAGATGAGAAGAGACCCAACTGGCTGGATGATTATCTCACTACACTCCCACATGTCAAGATGAGAAGAGACCCAACTGGCTGGATGATTATCTCACTACACTCCCACATGTCCAACTGGCTGGATGATTATCTCACTACACTCCCAGCATGTCAAGATGAGAAAGAGACCCAATGATGAGAAGTCAAAGAGACCCAACTGGCTGGATGATTATCTCATGTCAAGATACCCAACTGGCTCCCACATGTCAAGATGAGGAGAGACCCAACTGGCTGGATGATTATCTCACTACACTCCCACATGTCAAGATGAGAAGAGACCCAACTGGCTGGATGATTATCTCACTACACTCCCACATGTCAAGATGAGGAGAGACCCAACTGGCTGGATGATTATCTCACTACACTCCCACATGTCAAGATGAGAAGAGACCCAACTGGCTGGATGATTATCTCACTACACTCCCACATGTCAAGATGAGAAGAGACCCAACTGGCTGGATGATTATCTCACTACACTCCCACATGTCAAGATGAGAAGAGACCCAACTGGCTGGATGATTATCTCACTACACTCCCACATGTCAAGATGAGAAGAGACCCAACTGGCTGGATGATTATCTCACTACACTCCCACATGTCAAGATGAGAAGAGACCCAACTGGCTGGATGATTATCTCACTACACTCCCACATGTCAAGATGAGAAGAGACCCAACTGGCTGGATGATTATCTCACTACACTCCCACATGTCAAGATGAGAAGAGACCCAACTGGCTGGATGATTATCTCACTACACTCCCACATGTCAAGATGAGGAGAGACCCAACTGGCTGGATGATTATCTCACTACACTCCCACATGTCATTGAAATATGCAGACAGGTGGATGAAACATCACTTTACATTGTAATAATTGTGACAGACATTCTTGTAGCTCCGCCCATAATTCTTGGACTATAGCATTCCCAGAACACATGCGTTATTGAATCACTGTTAGCTTTAAGGCATGACACTGCCCTTGTGCTGTAGAATGTGTCAATTTTGTTTCTTGTTTAATACATTCTATACATTTGTTTATATTGGATGAAGCCTACAGTTTTGTTACATTTTGTTTAACTAGTTGTGCTTCAACTGTCCCTCCATCTTGTGCCAACATCAGTTGTTTTTAAATCTTGGTTCCAATAGTTTATATTTTTTCTAAGAGATAGTCAGTTGGATATGCTCTCTGTAAGGCTTACCTATAATATGAACATCCTTTTCTGACTCAAATAAGATTTCCCCAAGCTTGCTCGGATCAAATCAACATTTTGTGATATGTAAGTTGCATGTATTTGAAACTATCTGCATTGGTCAGTCCAAAATTACTTTTGAATTCGCTCATGGAAATACATGCATTTCCTGTTACCAGGTTATGTTTTCTATGCCTTTAGTTTTCCATGTGGACCAATTTATCAGTGAATTCTGAAAAGCTATCCAAGAGTTGTTCCATAAGGTTGTGTTTTTAGGGAGTGATACTGGTTCATGTAGAATATGTTTCCTTCTCTTCTATATTATTATAGTGTTCTTAACTATGAAGTTGATAATGTTCCTAGCTTTATCCTTTGAAAATAGACACGAGTTAGCAGAGTTAGCCCATGTCATGTTAGGTCATTCCTCTACATGTTGCTTAACATTCTAACTGTACAGAAGAACATAACATATCCGTTGGTAAGGAGGAAACAAACTCTCATACTGATAAGAACTACACTTCTGTTAAGTTCACATCTGTCACCTTATCCTTCTCATGCAGATTTCTACTGGAAGCCTTGGAGGACCTCGACACAAGCCTGCGGACACTAAATTCGAGGCTATTCGTAGTACGAGGCCAGCACACAGATGTCTTTCCATTACTTTTCAAGGAGAGGAAATGTCAAATGAATGACCAAATCAGCTAGGATGACAAATGTGGTATGTGTAGATAGGCTGAAAAGCACTCAGACAGACACATACACAGATCTCCACATCGCCCTTTGTCTCATTCGCAGCGCTGCACTTGCTCGCTGAGCTATAGCCTCTCTAACTGCTTTGGCAATCAGTTCACACACCACTTCAATATGTCAGATTGCTTATGATACCCAGATGCAATGGTATTAAACTCTAAATAAAAGGCACAGGCTGCCTGCCGTAAGTCATGTACACTTTCTTGCCCTCACTGTGCACCGAGGCAACGCCATTAGTGTTCATATGATACACAACCATGTCAGTCCAAATGAGTTGAACTACAAGGCAGTTGTGTTTGTGCATGTCTTCTGTGAACCGCTACCTGGTAACACCCAGACAGACACCACTGTTGCAGTAGTCCGGATCGGGGTTCTGACTCAATAGTTAATGGATAAATGTTGGCGATGCTCCTCCTAGTCTAGGTGGGGGTTTTTTCAGCATTTTATTCAGACACATATTTGCATAAAATATTCCGGTACCTGTTTTTGAAAGGGCATGAATTATGCAAGAGCAGTAACTGCCTCGGTCGTGTACAGAGCGCACACACACACACACACACACACACACACACACACACACACACACACACACACACACACACACACACACACACACACACACACACACACACACACACACACACACACACACACACACACACACTACACTACACTTCATTACAGTTGTGTGCGGGTACATCAAAGCTGGGACCGAGAGACTGTTTAACAGCTTCTAGCTCCAGGCCATCAGACTCTTAAAACAGTCACCACTAGTCTTAGATACTGTTCTAGCAAACCTGATGGCCGAATGTTAAAGAACGTCTAGGCGCTCGAGAGCACCCATACCTGCCAATCTATAAATGATGTCTCCGTAATCTAGCATGGGTAGGATGGTCATCTGAATCAGGGTTAGTTTGACAGCTGGGGTGAAATGGGAGTGAATTCGATAGAGGAAAAAAGGTATATATTTAACTTTAGCGTGCAGCATTGATATGTGCTGAGAGAAGGACAGTGCACCGTCAAGCCATACTCTGAAAGTACTTGTATGAGGTGACTACCTGCTCTAAACCCTCACAGGTAGTAATAACACCTGTGGGAAGAGGGGCATTCTTCTTACCAAACCACATGACCTTTGTTTTGGAGGTGTTCAGAACAAGGTTAAGCGAAGAGAAAGCTTGTTCGACACTAAGAAAGCTTTGTTGTAGAGCATTTAGCACAACATCTGGGGAGGGGCCAGCTGAGAATAAGACTGTGTCATCTGCATATAAATGGATGAGAGAGCTTCCTACTGCCTGAGCTATGTTGTTGATGTAAATTGAGAAGAGCGTGGGGCCTAGGATTGAGCCTTGGGGTACTCCCTTGATGACAGGCAGTGGCTGAGACAGCAGATTTTCTGACTTTATACACTGCACTCTTTGAGAGAGGTAGTTAGAAAACCAGGCCAAAGACCCATCAAAGACACCAATACTCCTTAGCCTGCCCACAAGAATGGAATGGTCTACCGTATCAAAAGCTTTGGCCAAGTCAATAAAAATAGCAGCACAATATTGCTTAGTATCAAGGGCAATGTTGACATCATTGAGGACCTTTAAGTTTGCAGTGACACATCCATAACCTGAGTGGAAACCAGATTGCATACCTATAGACATCAAGAAAGCCAGTCAGTTGATTATTGACAAGTTTCTCCAACACTTTTGTTGAACAGGGCAAAATAGAAATAGGCCTATAACAGTTAGGATCAACTTGATCTCCCCGCTTAAATAAAGGACAAACTGTGGCTGCCTTCCAAGCAATGGGAACCTCCCCAGAAAGGAGAGACAGGCTTGATGATGATAGGGGCAGCAACCCTAAAGAAGAAAGGGTCTAAACCATCTGACCCAGATGTTTTTTGGGGGTCAAGTTTAAGTAGCTCCTTTAGCACCTCGGACTCAGTGACTGCCTGCAGGGGGAAAGTTTGTAGCGGGGCAGGGGAAAAGAGGGAGAAGCATCGGGGATAGTCGCATTAGAAGGGGTGGGAGATGAGGAAATGTTAGACGGGCAAGGAGGCATGGCTGAGTCAAATAGGAATCCTGACTTAATGAAGTGGTGATTAAAGAGCTCAGCCATGTGCTTCTTGTCAGTAACAACCACATCATCAACATTAAGGGTCATGGACAGCTGTGATGAGGAGGGTTTATTCTCCAGGTCTTTAACAGTTTTCCAGAATTTCTTGGGGTTAGACCCACAGAGAGAGAACTGCTCCTTAAAGTAACTAACTTTGGCCTTCTGGATAGCTTGAATGCACTTATTTCTAATTTGCCTGAACGAGAGCCAGTCAGCTTGAGTATGCATGTGCCGAGCCTTTTGCAAAATGCAATTCTTGAGGTGGAGTAACTCTGCAAGATCAGAGTCGAACCAGGAGCTGAACCTGTTTTTAACTCTCATTTTCTTCATGGGGGCGTGTCTGTTATCAATACCACTGAAAATATCAAAAAGGAAGGTCCAAGCATCTTCAACAAAGGGTATCCAGCTGATTCTATACCAGTTTACAGAGAGGCCAGTTCATGAAGGAAGGCTTGCTCATTAAAGTTTTAGCAAGAGTCTATGACAAATCAGGACAGGTCGTTTCACTGAGCAGCCATTACGAACACAGGCTGTAAAACAGTGATCACTAAGGTCATTACAGAAAACACCTGATCTAAGACCACACTCTACCCCACCATCAAAATGACCCCCGCTTTGCCCCTCCATGAGTGGAATGTCACCCGGCTGACCTTCGAGTGTGACTCAGAGCCCTATGGGACGGAGCGCGACGCCACCATCCTGAAGATGGCACAAGAGTTTGGCGTGGAGACCCGCGTCAGAAATTCCCACACACTCTACAAACTGGCCAGGTCAGAGTTAATTTTATCTCCTCATGACACCACTTAGCACCACACCACCAGCTTAGTGGCAGAGCTCTGGGTTAAAGTTCCCCATTAGACACAGGTCTAGGATCAGATTACCATCCCCACAACTAAACTGTAACCATTTGGAGGGGAATGCTAGACTGACCTCAGATCAGTGTATAGGAGCAACGTAATCCACCCGTGCTGTCTGAGGGGCTGCTCTCATCTGATATTAGTTGACTGTTTGTCTGTAGTGGTGTTTGCCTCCAACGAGGTCTGCCATTTTGTTGTTGATGTTTATAAACACAGATCAATATGAATTATTGGTCTGGCACTTTGAAATGCAGGACAGAATTAACTAATATCGCTTCAGCATTTATCCAAGCCAAAAACAGAGAACTACAGGGATAGAAATGGCCTTAATATGTCTTATTCACTCTGTTCAATTCTTTGGGATGGAGTTTATAGAAGTAACAGTTGGCCTAATTGAGTGACTGACAGTTTTGCACAGCTGTGCTCCTCACTGCATCATTTCCTGGCTCTCTATCTGCTGGTATCGCGTTTCCTTCTACTGAGAAAAGATGGATGCAATACAAGCTGACAAGGTCTGAATGTTCTGTTATAATCTCCACCCGGCACAGCCAGAAGAGGACTGGCCATCCCACATAGCCTGGTTCCTCTCTAGGTTTCTTCCTAGGTTTTGGCCTTTCTAGGGAGTTTTTCCTAGCCACCGTGCTTCTACACCTGCATTGCTTGCTGTTTGGGGTTTTAGGCTGGGTTTCTCTACAGCACTTTGAGATATCAGCTGATGTACGAAGGGCTTTATAAATACATTTGATGTGATTTGATTTGATCTGATTTGAATTGCAGGCAAGTCTTTTGTATTGACATCTCTGTTGCCTCCAGTGTCTCCAGTGGTTGTGATTCAGGCTGATAGTGTGTCTGGTGATGAGGGGAGATTCAGACTGATAGTGTGTCTGGTGATGAGAGGAGATTCAGGCTGATAGTGTGTCTGGTGATGAGGGGAGATTCAGGCTGATAGTGTGTCTGGTGATGAGAGGAGATTCAGGCTGATAGTGTGTCTGGTGATGAGGGGAGATTCAGGCTGATAGTGGGTCTGGTGATGAGGGGAGATTCAGGCTGATAGTGTGTCTGGTGATGAGGGGAGATTCAGGCTGATAGTGGGTCTGGTGATGAGGGGAGATTCAGGCTGATAGTGTGTCTGGTGATGAGGGGAGATTCAGGCTGATAGTGTGTCTGGTGATGAGAGGAGATTCAGGCTGATAGTGGGTCTGGTGATGAGGGGAGATTCAGGCTGATAGTGGGTCTGGTGATGAGGGGAGATTCAGGCTGATAGTGTGTCTGGTGATGAGAGGAGATTCAGGCTGATAGTGTTTATGGTGATGATGGGAGATTCAGACTGATAGTGGGTCTGGTGATGAGGGGAGATTCAGGCTGATAGTGGGTCTGGTGATGAGGGGAGGAGATTCAGGCTGATAGTGTGTCTGGTGATGAGGGGAGATTCAGGCTGATAGTGGGTCTGGTGGAGAGAAGGAAGAGCGAGGAAGAGGAGGAAGTGCGAGTAGGAAGAGTACTATAGGAAATGGTGATGGGGAAGAAATCGATAGTTACAGTGCATTGGGAAAGCATTCAGACCCCTTGACTTTTTCCACATTTTGTTGTGTTACAGCCTTATTCTAAAATAGATTACATATTTTTTTTCCCACATCAATCTACAGACAATTCCCCATAATGACAAAGCAAAAACAGGTTTTAGAAACGGAAATATCACATTTACATAAGTATTCAGACCCTTTACTCAGCACTTTGTTGAAGCACTTTTTGCAGCGATTACAGCCTCAAGTCTTCTTGGGAATGATGCAACAAGCATGGCAGACCTGTATTCTGGGAGTTTCTCCTATTCTTCTCTGCAGATCCTCTCAATCTCTGTCAGGTTGGATGGGGAGCGTCGCTGCACAGCTATTTTCAGGTCTCTCGAGATGATAGATAGGCTTCAAGTCCGGGCTCTGGCTTGGCCACTCAAGGACATTCAGAGACTTGTCCCAAAGCCACTCCTGGGTTGTCTTGGATGTGTGCTTAGGGTAGTTGTCCTGTTGGAAGGTAAACCTTCGCCCCAGTCTGAGGTTCTGAGCGGTCTAGAGCAGGTTTTCGTTAAGGATCTCTCTGTACTTTTCTCCGTTCATATTTGCCTCAATCCTGACTCGTCTCCCCACAGCATGGTGCTACCACCACCACCATGCTTCACTGTATAGATGGTGCCCGGTTTCCTCCAGACGTTATGATTCAGGCCAAAGAGTTCAATCTTGGTTTCATCAGACCAGAGAATCTTGTTTCTCATGGTCTGAGAGTCTTTAGGTGCCCTTTGGCAAACTCCAAGTGGGCTGTCATGAGCCTTTGATTGGTGGAGTGCTGCATAGATGGTTGTCCTTCTGGAAGGTTCTCCCATCTCCACCGAGGAACTCTAGAGCTCTGTCAGAGTGACCATTGGGTTCTTGGTCACCTCCTTGACGAAGGCCCTTCTCCTCCAATTGCTCAGTTTGGCCGGGCGGCCAGCTCTAGGAAGAGTCTTCGTGGTTCCAAACTTCTTCCATTTTCCATCTGTGCCTCGACACAATCCTGTCTTGGAGCTCTACGGATAATTCCTTCGACCTCATGGTGTGGTTTTTGCTCTGACATGCACTTTCAACTCTATGACCTTGTATAGACAGGTATGTGCCTTTCCAAATCATGTCCAATCTATTGAATTTACCACAGGTGAACTCCAATCAAGTTGTAGAAACATCTCCAAGGATGATCAATGGAAACAGAATGCACCTGGCTCAATTTCAAGTCTCATTGCAAAGGGTCTGAATACTTATGTCAATAAGGTATTTCTGTATTTACATTTTTATAAATTTGCAAAAATGTCTAGTAATTTGTTTTCACTTTCATTATGGGGTGTTGTATGTAGAGGATTTGTTTTAATATAATACATTTTAAAGTAACTAGCTATAATGTAACGAGTGCTAGCTAATGCTACCTACAGTACTAGTCAAAAGTTTGGACACACCTACTCATTCCAGGGTTTTTCTTTATATAAAAAAAATACTATTTTCTACATTGTATAATAATAGTGAAGAAATCAAAACTATGAAATAACACATATGGAATCATGTAGTAACCATTTTTGTTTTAAACAAATCTAAATATATTTGCAGCAGTCAGCCATGGTGGACAGCATGTGCCTGCCTAGCGCCAGCCAAGGCGTCTCTGTTAGAGTGGTGCCCAGTGTTCCTGCTCTATCTGTCTACAGCACAATATCTTTCAGTCTGTTTTTCTTACTGCAGTAGGACTTCTGAAAAAGATTGGTTTAGTCTGAGCTATTCTCTGCTCTGTATATCTGATGACTTCCTTTGCTCTCTCTCTTTCTCTGCATTTGAGTCTTTCGCTCTCTCTCTTTAGATCGAGCATAAATTGGCTCTTAAGAACTCCAAAGCTTCTCATTTATAGACTGTGTTTAATATAATGGAGAAGGGAGGAGTTGAGCCAGTCTGCATTACTGATACTGTTGTATAAGGGCTGAGGCAGTAAAGGTTGACCCTCCCTCCTCCATTATATTAAACACAGTCTATAACCGTTATAAAGGACAAGGTTTGGAGTTCTTAAGAGCCAATTTATGCTCGATCTGAAAATGTGGTCAGAGGCGCCGTACTATGGATCGTTTGACACAATGGTGGAGCCTACGGAGGCATGAAAAGGCCCAATCTAGTTCCATACTACATGCCGTACACCTCCCAAATGTTGTAACAATGTAGAGAGCTCCTGTAAAGCTCCGCATTGACATGATTGGTTGACGGTAGGCGAGGGTGGCAGGTCCTGTTTTAACACAAACTCACTTCCTTGACAACATCCTTTACGACAGCTCTGCGCTGCTCAGCAATGCCCAAGAAGTATGAATGCCCTGACTTCTGCAGAGGCCATATCACAGTAAATGCTGCACAGCCATTGAAGACGTCTGATTGACCATGCAAAGGCTCTCATAAATACACACTGCTCAAACTGTCGTTTTTCAAAAGTGTTTTTTTCCTGCTCGCGTCCCAGAACATCAGTCATTCATCACGTACCTTGCAGAAAGCCTACAAGCCATCCGAGTCCCCCCAAAACACCTACAATAGTTTACCAGGATTACATTTCCTTGGTAAGCTTTTTAGATGTCCCAGGCACATTAGTAATCTGAATGTCCTGAATTATGTTGACTTGTAAATGCTAGTCTGCTACTGCAGCCGTGCCGCTGGGCTAATTAAACTGTGACCTTCAGTGATGCAGACTTGGGTATTAACTGTGATTACACGCTGGCACAGCACATGCTGCATCTGTTGTACTGAGGTAAACAACAAATTGGTTCAAAACGTTTCCCTCTCCTGTGTGTGTGTCTGTGTGCACGCTTGATTCCCTCCCCCAAACTTCCTGTCCTCAGAACAGGACTGTCTGTTTACAAAAGGTTCCCTCTGTGTTTCATTATAACCCTTGGCTGCCATTGTGGCTCTGTGAAGGAATGAAGATGTTTCCAGGGGCTGAGATGCCAGATGCCAGGAAATACTCTTAAAATGACTGTTTATCTACAGTACCAGTACTCATTCCAGGGTTTTTCTTTATTTTTTACTATTTTCTACATTGTAGAATAATTGTGTAGACATCCAAGCTATGAAATAACACATGGTATCATGTAGTAACCAGAGAAGTGTTAAACAAATCAACTAACCCTTCCAAGTAACCACCCTTTGCCTTGATGACAGCTTTGCAAACTCTTGGAATCCTGTCAACCAGCTCAACCAGGTAGTCACCTGGAATGCATTTCAATTCACAGGTGTGCCTTGTTAAAAGTTCATTTGTGGAATTTCTTTCCTCCTTTAATGCATGTGAGCCTATCAGTTGTGTTGTGACAAGGTAGTGGTGGTATACAGAAGATGTCCCTATTTGGTAAAAGACTAATTCCATATTATGGCAAGAACAGCTCAAATAAGCAAAGAGAAACTACAGTCCATTACTTTAAGACATGAAGGTCAGTCAGTCAATCTGGAAAATTTCAAGAAAGTTTCTTCAATTGCAGTCGCAAAAAGCATCAAGCGCTATGATGAAACTGTCTCTCATGAGGAACGCCACAGGAATGGAAGACCCAGAGTTACCTCTGCTGCAGAGGATACGTTTATTATAGTTAACTGCACCTCAGATTTCAGTCCAAATAAATGCTTCATGGAGTTCAAGTAACAGACACATCTCAACAGTCTCTGTTCATTGGAGCCTGTGTGAATCAGGCCTTCATGGTTGAATTTCTGCAAAGAAACCACTACTAAAGGACACCAATAATAAGAAGAGACGTGCTTGGTCAAAGAAACATGAGCAATGGACATTAGACGGGTGGAAATCTGTCCTTTGGTCTGAGGAGTCCAAATTTGAGATTTTTGGTTCCATTCGCCGTGTCTTTGTGAGACACCGAGTAGGTGAACGGATGATCTCCGCATGTGTGGTTCTCACCGTGAAGCATGGAGGAGGAGGTGTGATGATGTGGGGGTGCTTTGCTGGTGACACTGTTGGTGATTTATTTAGAATTCATGACACACTAGTGTGGCTACCACAGCATTCTGCAGCGGTACGCCATCCCATCTGGTTTGCGCTTAGTGGGACTATCATTTGTTTTTCAACAGGACAATAACCCAACCCAACTCCAGGCTTTGTAAGGGCTATTTTACCAAGAAGGAGAGTGATGGAGTGCTGCATCAGATGACCTGACCCCCACAATCACCCGACCTCAACCCAATTGAGATGGTTTGGGATGAGTCGGACCGCAGAGTGAAGGGAAAGCAGTCAACAAGTGCTCGGCATATGTGGGAACTCCTTCAAGACTGTTGGAAAAGCATTCCAGGTGAAGCTGGTTGAGAGAATGCCAAGAGCGTGCAAAGCTGTCATCAACGCAAAGGGTGGCTACTTTGAAGAATCTAAAATATATGTTGATTTGTTTAACACTTTCTTTGGGTACTACATGAATACATAGTTTGATGTATTCATTATTATTCTACAATGTAGAAAATAGTAAAAAATAAAGAAGAACCCTGGAATGAGTAGGTGTACATTTTGGGGGAGACTGGAACAGACTCTGGTCTGTTCCCCTCCTTACAGGAATAGACTCTGGTCTGTCCCCTTCCTTACAGGAACAGACTCTGGTCTGTCCCCTTCCTTACAGGAACAGACTCTGGTCTGTCCCCTTCCTTACAGGAACAGACTCTGGTCTGTCCCCTTCCTTACAGGAACAGTTTCTGGTCTGTCCCCTTCCTTACAGAAACAGACTCTGGTCTGTCCCCCTCCTTACAGGAATAGACTCTGGTCTGTCCCCCTTCCTTACAGGAACAGACTCTGGTCTGTCCCCTTCCTTACAGGAACAGACTCTGGTCTGTCCCCTTCCTTACAGGAACAGTCTCTGGTCTGTCCCCCTCCTTACAGGAACAGACTCTGGTCTGTCCCCCTCCTTACAGGAACAGACTCTGGTCTGTCCCCCTCCTTACACTAACAGACTCTGGTCTGTCCCCCTCCTTACAGAAACATACTCTGGTCTGTCCCCCTCCTTACAGGAACAGTCTCTGGTCTGTCCCCCTCCTTACAGGAACAGACTCTGGTCTGTCCCCCTCCTTACAGGAACAGACTCTGGTCTGTCCCCTTCCTTACAGGAACAGACTCTGGTCTGTCCCCTTCCTTACAGGAACAGTCTCTGGTCTGTCCCCCTCCTTACAGGAACAGACTCTGGTCTGTCCCCCTCCTTACAGGAACAGACTCTGGTCTGTCCCCCTCCTTACACTAACAGACTCTGGTCTGTCCCCCTCCTTACAGGAACAGACTCTGGTCTGTCCCCCTCCTTACAGGAACAGACTCTGGTCTGTCCCCCTCCTTACAGGAACAGACTCTGGTCTGTCCCCCTCCTTACAGGAACAGACTCTTGTCAGTCCCCCTCCTTACAAAACATACTCTGGTCTGTCCCCCTCCTTACAGGAACAGACTCTGGTCTGTCCCTTACAGAAACAGACTCTGGTCTGTCCCCCTCCTTACAGGAACAGACTCTGGTCAGTCCCCCTCCTTACAGGAACAGACTCTGGTCAGTCCCCCCCTTACAGGAACAGACTCTGTCAGTCCCCCTCCTTACAGGAACAGACTCTGTCAGTCCCCTCCTTACAGGTCAGACTCTGGTCTGTCCCCCTCCTTACAGGAACAGACTAATGTCAGTCCCCCTGGTTACAGGAACAGACTCTGGTCTGTCCCCCTCCTTACAGGAACAGACTCTGGTCTGTCCCCCTCCTTACAGGAACAGACTCTGGTCTGTCTCCTTACAGGAACAGACTCTGGTCAGTCCCCCTCCTTACAGGAACAGACTCTGGTCTGTCCCCCTCCTTACAGGAACAGACTCTGGTCTGTGCCAGACTCTACAGGAACAGACTCAGTCCCCCTCCTTACAGGAACAGACTCTGGTGTGTCCTTACAGGAACAGACTCTGTCTGTCCCCTCCTACAGGAACAGACTCTCGGTCTGTTTTCCCCTTTGGTCCCTTACAGGAACAGACTCTGTCAGTCCCCCTCCTTCTGTCCCCCTCCTTACAGGAACAGACTCTGGTCTGTCTCCTTACAGGAACAGTCTCTGTCTGTCCCCCTCCTTACAGGAACAGACTCTGGTCTGTCCCCTCCTTACAGGAACAGACTCTTGTCAGTCCCCCTCCTTAAGGAACAGACTCTGGTCTGTCCCCCTCCTTACAGGAACAGACTCTGGTCAGTCACCCCTCCTTACAGGAACAGACTCTGGTCTGTCCCCTCCTTACAGGAACAGACTCTTGTCAGTCCCCCTCCTTACAGGAACAGACTCTGGTCTGTCCCCCTCCTTACAGGAACTCTGGTCTGTCCCCTGATAATGAACAGATCTGGTCCCCCTCCTTACAGAACAGACTCTGGTCTGTCCCCCTCCTTACAGGAACAGACTCTGTCAGTCCCCCTCCTTACAGGAACAGTGTCTGGTTGTCACCATCCTTACAGGAACAGACTCTGGTCTGTCATCTTACAGAACATCTCTGGTCTGCTCCTTACAGGAACAGACTCTGGTCTGTCCCCTCCAGAACAGGAACAGACTCTTGTCAGTCCCCCTAGACTTACAGGAACAGACTCTGGTCTGTCCCCTCCTTACAGGAACAGACTCTTGTCAGTTCCCCTCCTTACAGGAACAGACTCTGGTCTGTCCCCCTGTTACAGGAACAGACTCTTGTCTGTCCCCCTTGTTCATGTCTGTCCCCTCCTTACAGGAACAGACTCTGGTCTGTCCCCCTCCTTATGAATCCAGGATGTGGCCTTTTGTTAAAAAATATTAGAGGCAAAAACGGATCGGAATAAATCTAATTCAGACGAGGGCTTTGCTTTGAAAAAGTTACATCAGCAGTTCAGAGCAATGAAGCAGTACCTCCCATTAATATTCATTGTAGCACACTGTAGTAAAACTTCTGCAACGAAAAGTTCAGGTAGTCCCTCCCTGTTTCAGTCCATTTTCTTCCATTTGGTACAGTAACTAATGAATACGACCTGGTTCGTGAACACCTGTGGTTTCTCTGTTCTAGGATCATTGAGATGAACAACGACATGCCCCCTCTGACCTTCAAGCGCTTCCAGGCCATCGTCGTCCACCGGCTGGAGCTGCCCAAGAAGCCCCTCCCCACTGTCACCCGACAACAGATGGACTGCTGCCAGACAGGTATCGCGGCCAATCATGATGAGCGTTACGGAGTGCCCTCCCTCGATGAACTAGGTGAGGAACGTGTGTGTGTGTGTGTGTGTGTGTGTGTGTGTGTGTGTGTGTGTGTGTGTGTGTGTGTGTGTGTGTGTGTGTGTGTGTGTGTGTGTGTGTGTGTGTGTGTGTGTGTGTGTGTGTGTGTGTGTGTGTTGGTATCTCTCATCATCGTCTGCCAGTGATGATAAATCGGTTTGATTTTTAATGGAATTTGACAACAACAAAAATGATCGGGCAGGTTTTAAGACTCACTGCTTTGGTCCTGCTGCGTGGAGGGGCAGGGAGACTGAGGCGGGAGGAAAGGTGAGTCACCTGATCTGGGTGTATCCAGGCCTGGCATAGTGACCAGCCGGCCAAGGCTCCCTGGCCACCTCGATCACAAACACTGAAGATAAAGTTGGTGTGGATGCTTCTTCATGTACTTTTCCTTATGATCAACCTACAGTATGTTTTTGTAGACACACATAGAGACAAAGAGACAAGACCTTCTCCTGGAGAAGTGTGTTTTCTGCTCTTAGTCCAATCTAACACCTGATTCTACTACAGCTTCTCATGGTGACCTTGATGATAATAATGATGATGATTAGCTGTGTGTTAGAGCAGGGCTGCAGCAAAGACCTGCACACCCAAAGACTCCCAGAGGAGGGTTCATTTCACCATCTAACCAGACCCTCATCTGAGAGTCTATCTCTATCTGCTCATTACTGGGGTATCTTCAGTAGGAACCAAACAGAACCAAACGGGGAGGGACCTACCTGAGTTTGTCCAATACAAACTAGCTCTCTTTTTCTATTATTTTTTAACAAATAATAGGATTGGTGA
Organism: Oncorhynchus keta; assembly: GCF_023373465.1. Taxonomy (NCBI): domain Eukaryota; kingdom Metazoa; phylum Chordata; class Actinopteri; order Salmoniformes; family Salmonidae; genus Oncorhynchus; species Oncorhynchus keta. Next base: position 27,038 of record NW_026283646.1, read on the forward strand.
CCGCTTTGTTATTGTTTCAGTTAAGTACTCTAACTTTAATAATGTTGTATCTCTATTTGTTACATGTGTAGAGGAGAGGTGTGTGTGTTTGTCTGTGTGTGCGTTTTTTTGTGTTTGAGCATTGGTTTAGTCCTCGGTGACTGGGTCATATCTAGATGGGATACAGCTTTTGTCAAATTGACGTCAAAAGTTTAAATGTTTTGCATTTTAGCTAACCATTTTCCTAACCTAATTCTCCTAACCTTAACCTAATTCCCCTAACCTTAACCTAATTCTCCTAACCTTAACCTAATTCTCCTAACCTTAACGTAATTCTCCTAACCTTAACCTAATTCTCCTAACCTTAACCTAATTCTCCTAACCTTAACCTAATTCCCCTAACCTTAACCTGCAGTCATTTCCTATCTAACCCAGCCCACTAACCTTAATTCCCTAACCTTAAGTCATTTTCATATCTGAACCCAAGCCTAATTCCCCTAACCTTAACCTAATTCCCTAACCTGAACCCATTCTCCACTAACCTTAACCTAATTCTCCTTAGCTAGGGAAGAGTCTACAGTAACTGTATTGACAGTCATTTCTATCTGAACCCAGCCCACTACACAGATTCAATTTGACAAAAGCTGTATCCCTTCTGGACAAGCAGGTGACTGGTTTATTAGCGTTATATTTCTATATGTGATGTATTGCAGGTGTTTGAGGAGCTGCTCCTGGATGCAGACTGGAGTGTGAACGCAGGCAGCTGGTTGTGGCTCTCCTGCAGCTCCTTCTTCCAGCAGTTCTTCCACTGCTACTGTCCTGTGGGCTTCGGTCGGAGGACTGACCCCAGCGGAGACTACATTAGGTACACACAGAGCGCACACACAGGCTATCCAATCCCCACATGCCCCTCTACAGTAGTGTACTTGACAGATTCTCTCGTTGAACACCCGAGCAGAGCTGCCAGGACGTCAGTCAGATTCACCTGGTTGGGAAACTCTTTGACGCTAGATGTTTTTCTATCGGGCGACTGACAGGCGGTGATATGAATTGCTCTGTGTTGCATTGCTCTCCCCTTGAGCTAGTTTATGGTTGTGTAACGTCATGTAATTACATGGCTGGTAGCGTAACAGTCAGCCTTATCCCTCATGCAACATCAAACATCAATGTGTCTGTGTCAAGACCCACTCACGCTTCTCTGATTCAGCCATGTTTTATGTTAACCCAGGCCACTATTCTGTAACTGACCTGCAGTAACATTTTTTATGTTAACCCAGATCTAATTCAGTCAAAGTAACTATTCTAAACTGTAACTGACCTGCAGTCATTTTTATCTGAACCCAGCCCACTAAACTGTAACTGACCTGCAGTCATTTATTTTATCTGAACCCAGACCACTAAAAGTAACTGGCAGTAACATTGACCTGTTATTACCAGTCTATTCATATCTGAACCCAGCCCACTAAACTGTAACTGACCTGCAGTCATTTCATATCTAAACTGTTGACCTGTCATTTCATATCTGAACCCAGACCACCTGTAAGCAGTCCATTCTGAACCCAGCCCAAACTGTAACTGCAGTCATTTCATATCTGAACCCAGTAACTGACCTGCAGTCATTTCATATCTGAACCCAGACCACTAAACTGTAACTGACCTGCAGTCATTTCATCTATCTGAACCCAGCCCACTAAGTAACTGACCTGCAGTCATTTCATATCTGAACCCAGCCCACTAAACTGTAACTGACCTGCAGTCATTTCATATCTGAACCCAGACCACTAAACTGTAACTGACCTGCAGTCATTTCATATCTGAACCCAGACCACTAAACTGTAACTGACCTGCAGTCATTTCATATCTGAACCCAGGCCACTAAACTGTAACTGACCTGCAGTCATTTCATATCTGAACCCAGACCACTAAACTGTAACTGACCTGCAGTCATTTCATATCTGAACCCAGACCACTAAACTGTAACTGACCTGCAGTCATTTCATATCTGAACCCAGCCCACTAAACTGTAACTGACCTGCAGTCATTTCATATCTGAACCCAGACCACTAAACTGTAACTGACCTGCAGTCATTTCATATCTGAACCCAGACCACTAAACTGTAACTGACCTGCAGTCATTTCATATCTGAACCCAGGCCACTAAACTGTAACTGACCTGCAGTCATTTCATATCTGAACCCAGGCCACTAAACTGTAACTGACCTGCAGTCATTTCATATCTGAACCCAGCCCACTAAACTGTAACTGACCTGCAGTCATTTCATATCTGAACCCAGCCCACTAAACTGTAACTGACCTGCAGTCATTTCATATCTGAACCCAGGCCACTAAACTGTAACTGACCTGCAGTCATTTCATATCTGAACCCAGGCCACTAAACTGTAACTGACCTGCAGTCATTTCATATCTGAACCCAGGCCACTAAACTGTAACTGACCTGCAGTCATTTCATATCTGAACCCAGACCACTAAACTGTAACTGACCTGCAGTCATTTCATATCTGAACCCAGACCACTAAACTGTAACTGACCTGCAGTCATTTCATATCTGAACCCAGACCACTAAACTGTAACTGAACCCATCTGAACCCACCACTAAACTGTAACTGACCTGCAGTCATTTCATATCTGCAACCCAGACCACTAAACTGTAACTGACCTGCAGTCATTTCAGCCATCTGAACCCAGACCACTAAACTGTATGGTGACCTGCAGTCATTTCATATCTGAACCCAGACCACTAACCCAGCAGAGAGCCTGTGGGTAAAGTGTGTTGCATGGTGCATCCTAGCCAGCTAACCCAGCAGAGAGCCTTGTGGGTAAAATGGTGCATCCTAGCCAGCTAACCCAGCAGAGAGCCTGTGGGTGTGTTGCATGGTGCATCCTAGCCAGCTAACCCAGCAGAGAGCCTTGTGGGTAAAGTGTGTTGCATGGTGCATCCTAGCCAGCTAACCCAGCAGAGAGCCTTGTGGGTAAAGTGTGTTGCATGGTGCATCCTAGCCAGCTAACCCAGCAGAGAGCCTGTGGGTAAAGTGTGTTGCATGGTGCATCCTAGCCAGCTAACCCAGCAGAGAGCCTTGTGGGTAAAGTGTGTTGCATGGTGCATCCTAGCCAGCTAACCCAGCAGAGAGCCTTGTGGGTAAAGTGTGTTGCATGGTGCATCCTAGCCAGCTAACCCAGCAGAGAGCCTTGTGGGTAAAGTGTGTTGCATGGTGCATCTCAATGCAGGATCTCTAACTGGGGCCCTTGTGGTTCCAGACTCGTCCTCTCACTCCGGACAGTAAGACCGGACGCTAGCGGGACCCTCACCCCCGGGGAAGAGGGGCCACGGCTCCCACCTGCTGGAGCTAACAGAGTGGGGCACCCAGGCCAAGGTCCATTGCTGCAGCTCAGCCCTTGTGGGGAGCTCTGACAGCTCCCAACAATAACAGGTAATCACCACTTTTTTCCCCCAGGGGTCTCTTGACAAAATAGTGGAACTAACAGTGGCATTGTGCCTCCCATGAATCAAAAAAAAAAAAGTCTCCATACAAAATCATGTACATTTTTTCGACGTCCTCTACTAGCAGACGGTAAGGATGTTACCCGCAGTAGGCTGTCTCCTAAACCATTGGGCTTTGGGGAGGTGTTGGATCAGGCAGAACCTCCAGCTGTTGTCCCAAGCCTTGACATGAGAACATTAACAGGTCGTGGTCACAAAGCAAGACTCTGTGTGATCTACAAGAACCCACACATCAGATTTAAACCGGACCCGACAGAATGCCCATTAGAACTTAATATTACGATTCCAAGGGGGTCATTTGATCTAGTGCTAAGGTGATTGCAGGTTGGTAGAAACCAGAGATTTACCAGATACTCTGTTGAAAAGTGATGCAGTTTAGAACATGGGAGGCATAAGATTGGAGTGTTGACCGTGAATTTCATCAGGAAACCTGTTTTGTATTCACCTACACATCTGTTTTTCCCCAGACTGTTGACGCACCTGGACTCAACGCTGATTGGAGGGAGAGCCCTCCACACACAGCCCTGCGTCATTCCCCGTTTCACCTCATCCGCGGGTCCATCGACAGTCAGTGGCCGCCATCAAAACCTGCAGAAACAACCCAGGCAGCGAAACAAACCTCAGTTGGTAGTTAGATCTGCAGTAGAACGATGCCCACAATACCATATGAACCTGTCACCAAGGCTTCAGTGCTATAAAAGTCTGTTGATCAAGCTGTTTCTCTCAGTACTGCTGACGTTTTCCAGCTGTGTTTTCTTTAGACAGTCAGTAACCATTTTTATATTGATAAGTGTGTGATCAGTTCAGTCTCCAAGGTGTGTGTGTGTGTGTGTGTGTGTGTGTGTGTGTGTGTGTGTGTGTGTGTGTGTGTGTGTGTGTGTGTGTGTGTGTGTGTGTGTGTGTGTGTGTGTGTGTGTGTGTGTGTGTGTGTGTGTGTGTGTGTGTTATATTCTGTACTGGTGTGGTTTGGGGCTAGGGGAAGCCTCACCCTGCAGCTGTGTATCTTTGACAAAGCATATGAAGGGAATCCTAATGGGTAATATGTGACACCCCTGTCGCGTGCCTCAGTTTGCACTTAGAGTATTTGACTCACTTCCTTGTTTGTCAAAATAACATCTCACAAAGTTATATTTTGGCGGTGAACTGTCACTTTAAGTCTGCATAAAGCACTTTATTACATGTTCCATCACCACTACTTGTTGAAAACAGACTTGTTGGTGTGAGTATCTGTGGCAGGGTGTGAGTATCTCTGTGGTATCTGTGGCAGGGTGTGAGTATCTGTGGCAGGGTGTGAGTATCTGTGGCAGGGTGTGAGTATCTGTGGCAGGGTGTGAGTATCTGTGGCAGGGTGTGAGTATCTGTGCTGACTCAGCACAGAGTTTTCTGTTCACCATGAAGCAGTGTGAACCAGTAACAAAGACCTTTTTAACACTATCGTACCGAACCAAACTGCTGGCTCTGAGCACATTGTCCTTTTCAGCATGGTGCCATCAAATCTGGTGTGTTCATGACCAGGCCAGCTCAGTACAGCTTGGTTGGTCTCGGCCCAGTTCGGGTCAGTGGTGTGAAAAGCCTGTAACAGTGCTGTTGTTCCCAGTCCCATATAGAGGTAATCTGCTATTGTGCCTGCAGTATAAATGAAGGAAAGGGTCAAATATAAACCATATTAATTCATCTGTGTTTTACTAACTACGCAGTTAAATTGATCCACAAGTTCTATCAATAAGTTCTGATGTGAAATTATTTGTTTATTGATCTGTCAAATAGCACAAGGGATTGTGCCGAGTATAGCAATTAATTGTTGAATCATATCAATGGATCTTCACAGAGACACGTATAGAGTTTATTATATATATTTACTATAATAAACTATCTTCAGATATGTCTCTGGTTCCATCATTGCTTCAACGCTAAAGAGTCACTGTGTTTGCATGACAAATGAGTCAAAACTAATCTCATGAGTCTGTTTCAGCAGTCTGTGCTGGACCCCAAGTCACTCTGTCATATATTTACCTTTCTTCTCCTACCCCTCATGACTACTCATTTTATCTTTCTTTAAATGGATGTATTCTAAATCAATTTGTGCTTTGACTTCATTTGTAAAAGGGTAAAATATGATTTAATTCTTCCTAATTAGATGCTGTTTCTATACGTAACCACCAGGTGTCTCTTGTCTTCAGAAAGGGAATGTTAAGCTATTACCATATTGCTTAAAGGGATGGTCCACTCAAAATAAAATATACGTGATTTTTCCATTTACCTTGGCTGTAGTCGATTCCCGAAGAGTGTTTTTGGATAAGGCATTTGAAAAGTCTGTATTCCTTAGATGTACACAAGGGTGGAAGGGTTATTGGCTAGGGTTTGTAATTTATAGTACATAAAGTATAGGGGGTTTTCTTTGGTTTCTTTTCAACCTTCACTGGAACTAGGAGGCAAATGTCCATTAAACCTAATGGGTCTGGTCCCTATGGTCAGTTAAAATCTTAACTCCGAGTCCCATCTGGATGCAATGCCTGGGAAAATAGTTTTTCTTTTTACATGGAAACTGTATTCAAGCCAGGTAATGAAAAACAAACAGTGATTTGCAATGAGCTGTGCAGTGCCTGTCCGCCCCATTGCCTGGGGCCCTTTTGTAGAGAATACACTGTCATCCTGTATAGAAGCTTTGCCCAGGTTCGCTCCTATAGACAACTATGAACAGGAACAGGAATGACATTGTTTCTGCTTATCACAGTTTGTTGGCATGGCCTCCCCGCAGATCTCGCAGGCCAGAGCCTGAGGGGGTTTTACAGTACAATGACGTCCTGATTCAGGCTTCCCTGAATTCCCTCGCCATACAAACACAGACGGAAAACATCTTTCCCTGGAGTATCATCAACTCGCCATCTCTGTTCTCTCCATTAAAAGTGACAGTGTTTTTCCCTGCAACACTCTCGACATGCCAATATGCAGCCACTCCCCTTTTCCTTTGGACTTCCAGAACTCAACATGGCACGTCTGTAAAAACAGAAGCTGGAGAGTTCAGATGCATGGAGCTTGTCTGTCATCACAGAGAGAGAGAGAGAGAGAGAGAGAGAGAGAGAGAGAGAGAGAGAGAGAGAGAGAGAGAGAGAGAGAGAGAGAGAGAGAGAGAGAGAGAGAGAGAGAGAGAGAGAGAGAGAGAGAGAGAGAGAGAGAGAGAGAGAGAGAGAGAGAGAGAGAGAGAGAGAGAGAGAGAGAGAGAGAGAGAGAGAGAGAGAGAGAGAGAGAGAGAGAGAGAGAGAGAGAGAGAGAGAGAGAGAGAGAGAGCAGAATGCCAGTGTGACTCCTGGTGAAATGAAAGGGTTAAATCTCTCTCTTTTAGTGTGGTGAGTGTGTGTTCTCCTCAACAGATGCTTTGCATCTAGAGCCCAGAGAACGAGAGGATAGTGGGATTGATGTGGAGCGTTCTGAACAGGAACACTTTAGATTCCGGACTCCTGTCACTCCTCAGTGACATCATGTGTGTTCTGGTTCCTAGCTCTATGGTCCTTGTGTGCCAGAGGGTGCAGCCCACTGGGAGGACGACAATGTCCCCTCATCTGCAACCCAGACACCTCCTGCCTCTTCTTCTCCATGTCATTCTACTCTGCCTTCATGCAACTGCCTGGCCCCACGGTAAGAGAGAGAAGCGATGATTCCATCATATACTGATGACAACTCATTTCATTCAGATGTATGACTCTACGAAGCCTGCTGTAACTTGTTTTAGCCTCCCTATTCTGAACTGTTCACACAACTTCCATTGTAAGAGTCATTTTTTTCTTTGTACTAGTTGTCTGAGTAATTTATGTCCTCTAGTTATGTCTGGGAGTCAGTAGTCTGGTTAACTTCTATAGCTAGTTATGTCTGGGTTTTAACCTAGTCATGTCTGAGTTAACTTCTATAGTCACATACCTAGTTATGTCTGGGTTTTAACTTCTCTAGTCACTGACCTAGTCATGTCTGAGTTAACTTCTATAGTCACATACCTAGTTATGTCTGGGTTTTAACTTCTCTAGTCACTTACCTAGTCATGTCTGAGTTTTCTAGTCACATACCTAGTTATGTCTGGGTTTTAACTTCTCTAGTCACTTACCTAGTCATGTCTGAGTTAACTTCTATAGTCACATACCTAGTTATGTCTGGGTTTTAACTTCTCTAGTCACATACCTAGTCATGTCTGGGTTTTAACTTCTCTAGTCACTGACCTAGTCAAGTCTGAGTTAACTTCTCTAGCCACTGACCTAGTCAAGTCTGAGTTAACTTCTCTAGCCACTGACCTAGTCAAGTCTGAGTTAACTTCTCTAGTCACTGACCTAGTCAAGTCTGGATTCTAAGTTTCCTTCTGTTAGAAAGCTGAGGACATGTTCTATGTATTGCCACACTCATTTTGACCAGACTGTAATGAGAATATGTATGACTGTAGGACTCTATTAAACCCCCTAGAAATCGAATTAGCATAACAAAATAATCCCTGTAAAAAGACGTCAGTTTAAACTAGAGATATCTGTTCGCCTAGATATATTTCCATCCGCCAATGTTGCACTTCCGAATCTGCGGTGAAAGGTGAAAGGTGAAAGGTGAAAGGTGACAGAGCTAGAGCTAGATATTTGTCAGACCATGAGACATCCCAAAAATGGGTCTTCTCACAAAATTGTCTGTAGCATCCGAAGAGTTTGGCCTGACCCCTCGATGGAAAGATGAGACTCTAACGAACATGGTGGTGTTCTCCGTTTTGCTCTACAACCCCCACAAAAGTATTAGAACGCGTCTGAAGTCGGTACAGACGATCTGCCGACTTCTGTCTGCAGCGTCCCAACAGTTTGGGCTACACACTAATAGGATGTGAGACTCTCATGAACACGTACATGTGGTTGTTATGCTCTAGGACCCCCACAGGCCTCACAAGACCTGCCTGAAGGTCCCCCGGTAACAGTTGAAAAATGAATGGAAGTATATATGGAGACTTAATGCTAAAACAACAACAACTGTTTCTCTCAGATAGAGGACAGACACTTCAGAACAAACTTCCTTTAGATTTTTTTTTTTGGGGGGGGCATCTGTTGTTCCATGTAGTGAATCTGTTATTCGATGTGTTTGTACGAGCAGTTTGGCCAAATACATTTTTTCATCAACTATTTGTTTTTATATTGCATTTTATACTTCAAGGGGTCTTAAAATGTCTAATCAAATAGATAAATGACCCTTGGTGTGACCTTTTTAAAACAATTCCATATAGATAGTAGAACCCCAGATTAGACAGGGTTTAGTCTGTAGAGGGTTAAAGACATGCCTTTGGAACCATCACGAGACAAGGTCAGATTGGGTTTGGGGGGTTTCTTGCTATTGTAATGACCCCTGGGGGAGCACGATGTTAACTGTGAACCATGAATTTACGATTCAAGCACATTAGCCCTGTTCCAGTAGGATTAACCCACTCAGCAGAGTTAGTCACCAGAGAACTGTAGAATTACAGCATAGAATCACATAGAACTTGCCACAAGGCACCTGGAAGTTGATGAGAGGTATCTAACCAATTATAGTCTCACAGAGGATTGCTACCCTAAACCCTCCTCCAGTGTACACATGCTATACTTAAGCAATAAAGCCCGAGGAGTTGTTATATCTTGGCCAATATACCACACCTAAAGTATGTTCTTAGGACACAGCCCTTAGCAGTGATACATTGGCTATATACCACAAACCCCTGAGGTGCCATATTGCCATTATAAACTGTTTACCAACATAAATATGACTGTAAATGAGTTTTGCATCATACCCGTGGCATATTGTCTGATATACACACTGCTAGAAGGCTGTTTCAGCATCCAGGACCCAAACTACTAATGTAGCTATGGCTGCGTTTACACAGGGAGCACAATTCTGATATTTTGCCCTAATCATTGGCAAAAGAGCTGATCTGATTGGTCAAAAGACCAATTAGTGAGAAAAATATATTAGAATTGGTCTGCCAGGTTAAACGTAGCGTTATAGAGCCCTAGTCAAACGAATATGATGACCAGATCTCTGACATAGCAGAAGCTTCATACAAATAACAAATAACATTCCAGTACAGAGAGGAAACATTCAAATGTATGTACAGACGAGGCGTCCTTGTTTTGTGTTGCTTTCAAATGTATGTACAGACGAGGCGTCCTTGTTTTGTGTTGCATTCAAATGTATGTACAGACGAGGCGTCCTTGTTTTGTGTTGCATTCAAATGTATGTACAGACGAGGCGTCCTTGTTTTGTGTTGCTTTCAAATGTATGTACAGACGAGGCGTCCTTGTTTTGTGTTGCATTCAAATGTATGTGTCCTTGTTTTGTGTTGCTTTCAAATGTATGTACAGACGAGGCGTCCTTGTTTTGTGTCAAATGTATTTGTTTTGTGTTGCTTTCAAATGTATGTACAGACGAGGCGTCCTTGTTTTGTGTTGCTTTCAAATGTATGTACAGACGAGGCGTCCTTGTTTTTTTGCTTTCAAATGTTGCTTGTTTTGTGTTGCTTTCAAATGTATGTACAGACGAGGCGTCCTTGTTTTGTGTTGCAAATGTATTCAAATGTATGTACAGACGAGGCGTCCTTGTTTTGTGTTGCTTTCAAATGTATGTACAGACGAGGCGTCCTTGTTTTGTGTTGCTTTCAAATGTATGTACAGACGAGGCGTCCTTGTTTTGTGTTGCTTTCAAATGTATGTACAGACGAGGCGTCCTTGTTTTGTGTTGCTTTCAAATGTATGTACAGACGAGGCGTCCTTGTTTTGTGTTGCTTTCAAATGTATGTACAGACGAGGCGTCCTTGTTTTGTGTTGCTTTCAAATGTATGTACAGACGAGGCGTCCTTGTTTTGTGTTGCTTTCAAATGTATGTACAGACGAGGCGTCCTTGTTTTGTGTTGCTTTCAAATGTATGTACAGACGAGGCGTCCTTGTTTTGTGTTGCTTTCAAATGTATGTACAGACGAGGCGTCCTTGTTTTGTGTTGCTTTCAAATGTATGTACAGACGAGGCGTCCTTGTTTTGTGTTGCTTTCAAATGTATGTACAGACGAGGCGTCCTTGTTTTGTGTTGCATTCAAATGTATGTACAGACGAGGCGTCCTTGTTTTGTGTTGCTTTCAAATGTATGTACAGACGAGGCGTCCTTGTTTTGTGTTGCTTTCAAATGTATGTACAGACGAGGCGTCCTTGTTTTGTGTTGCTTTCAAAATGTATGTACAGACAGAGGCGTCCTTGTTTTGTGTTGCTTTCAAATGTATGTACAGACGAGGCGTCCTTGTTTTGTGTTGCTTTCAAATGTATGTACAGACGAGGCGTCCTTGTTTTGTGTTGCTTTCAAATGTATGTACAGACGAGGCGTCCTTGTTTTGTGTTGCATTCAAATGTATGTACAGACGAGGCGTCCTTGTTTTGTGTTGCTTTCAAATGTATGTACAGACGAGGCGTCCTTGTTTTGTGTTGCATTCAAATGTATGTACAGACGAGGCGTCCTTGTTTTGTGTTGCTTTCAAATGTATGTACAGACGAGGCGTCCTTGTTTTGTGTTGCTTTCAAATGTATGTACAGACGAGGCGTCCTTGTTTTGTGTTGCTTTCAAATGTATGTACAGACGAGGCGTCCTTGTTTTGTGTTGCTTTCAAATGTATGTACAGAAGGCGTCCTTGTTTTGTGTTGCTTTCAAATGTATGTACAGACGAGGCGTCCTTGTTTTGTGTTGCATTCAAATGTATGTACAGACGAGGCGTCCTTGTTTTGTGTGCCAAATGTATGTGTCCTTGTTTTGTGTTGCTTTCAAATGTATGTACAGACGAGGCGTCCTTGTTTTGTGTTGCTTTCAAATGTATGTACAGACGAGGCGTCCTTGTTTTGTGTTGCTTTCAAATGTATGTACAGACGAGGCGTCCTTGTTTTGTGTTGCTTTCAAATGTATGTACAGACAAATGTATGTACAGACGTCCTTGTTTTGTGTTGCTTTCAAATGTATGTACAGACGAGGCGTCCTTGTTTTGTGTTGCTTTCAAATGTATGTACAGACGAGGCGTCCTTGTTTTGTGTTGCTTTCAAATGTATGTACAGACGAGGCGTCCTTGTTTTGTGTTGCTTTCAAATGTATGTACAGACGAGGCGTCCTTGTTTTGTGTTGCTTTCAAATGTATGTACAGACGAGGCGTCCTTGTTTTGTGTTGCTTTCAAATGTATGTACAGACGAGGCGTCCTTGTTTTGTGTTGCTTTCAAATGTATGTACAGACGAGGCGTCCTTGTTTTGTGTTGCATTCAAATGTATGTACAGACGAGGCGTCCTTGTTTTGTGTTGCTTTCAAATGTATGTACAGACAGAGGCGTCCTTGTTTTGTGTTTTTGCTTTCAAATGTATGTACAGACGAGGCGTCCTTGTTTTGTGTTGCTTTCAAATGTATGTACAGACGAGGCGTCCTTGTTTTGTGTTGCTTTCAAATGTATGTACAGACGAGGCGTCCTTGTTTTGTGTTGCTTTCAAATGTATGTACAGACGAGGCGTCCTTGTTTTGTGTTGCTTTCAAATGTATGTACAGACGAGGCGTCCTTGTTTTGTGTTGCATTCAAATGTATGTACAGACGAGGCGTCCTTGTTTTGTGTTGCATTCAAACTGTAGCTAAATATTATTTTGGCAAGTAGACTATAGAGCATGCTATTTTACAGAAGCAGTAATCATAGACAAATGAATGCCATGCCTCGTGACATGTTTTTTTTTATTTAACTTGGCAAGTCTGTAAATAACAAATTCTTATTTTCAATGACAGCCTACCGGGGAACAGTGGGGTAACTGCCTTGTTCGGGGGCAGAACAACAGATTTTTACCTTGTCAGCTCGGGGATTCGATCTTGCATCCTTTCGGTTACAAGTCCAACACTCTAACCACTAGGATACCTTCATTCACAACATGCCAGTCTCTTTATGTGAAACTCCCTTGATACGACATTGCTTGTTGTTTTGAGTTTAGGCTGGGTATCATGTGTTGTGCAGGTATGTGTTAATACATGTGTGAATTGGAAATGTGTTTCTTTTTGCATATCCCAACTCTCCCTGAGACACCCTCAGGGAATGGGGTCACGACCAGGGTCAGCCATTGTCAACGGTGACCCTGGAGCAATTAGGGTTCAGTGCCTTGCTCAAGGGCACATTCTTCAACTTGCCGTGCTCGGGATTCGATCTAGCAACCTTTCGGTTACTGACCCAATGCTCTAACCGTTAGGCTACTTGCCACGCTAAAATGGGCTTTAGGAAATACATTTGACTGACTGATTGATTGATTTTAGATTCCAGAGGTGTGGTGGATGACATGTGTCCCAGCTCAGAGTGGAACCACATGTGTAGGGACTGTTGTGAGTACCAGCTGATCCAGTGTAGATGTCCTTCCCAGGGGACACGGGTGGGCTACTCCGTCCCCTGCTGCCGCAACCAACTGGACCAGTGTGACCCCTGCATCATCCACCCTGGTAAAACAACCTATCAGACCTCTACCAAAGATACTGGTAACTAATCCCCAAAATATCTCATCGTTGTCATTTCCAGTGGGAGCAAATGAAGCATGTTGGGCAGAACAGGCATGGAGGTGGGCAGAACAGGCATGGAGGTGGGCAGAACAGGCATGGAGGTGGGCAGAACAGGCATGGAGGTGGGCAGAACAGGCATGGAGGTGGGCAGAACAGGCATGGAGGTGGGCAGAACAGGCATGGAGGTGGGCAGAACAGGCATGGAGGTGGGCAGAACAGGCATGGAGGTGGGCAGAACAGGCATGGAGGTGGGCAGAACAGGCATGGAGGTGGGCAGAACAGGCATGGAGGTGGGCAGAACAGGCATGGAGGTGGGCAGAACAGGCATGGAGGTGGCAGCAGAACAGGCATGGAGGTGGGCAGAACAGGCATGGAGGTGGGCAGAACAGGCATGGAGGTGGGCAGAACAGGCATGGAGGTGGGCAGAACAGGCATGGAGGTGGGCAGAACAGGCATGGAGGTGGGCAGAACAGGCATGGAGGTGGGCAGAACAGGCATGGAGGTGGGCAGAACAGGCATGGAGGTGGGCAGAACAGGCATGGAGGTGGGCAGAACAGGCATGGAGGTGGGCAGAACAGGCATGGAGGTGGGCAGAACAGGCATGGAGGTGGGCAGAACAGGCATGGAGGTGGGCAGAACAGGCATGGAGGTGGGCAGAACAGGCATGGAGGTGGGCAGAACAGGCATGGAGGTGGGCAGAACAGGCATGGAGGTGGGCAGAACAGGCATGGAGGTGGGCAGAACAGGCATGGAGGTGGGCAGAACAGGCATGGGAGCAGAACAGGCAGAACAGGCATGGAGGTGGGCAGAACAGGCATGGAGGTGGGCAGAACAGGCATGGAGGTGGGCAGAACAGGCATGGAGGTGGGCAGAACAGGCATGGAGGTGGGCAGAACAGGCATGGAGGTGGGCAGAACAGGCATGGAGGTGGGCAGAACAGGCATGGAGGTGGGCAGAACAGGCATGGAGGTGGGCAGAACAGGCATGGAGGTGGGCAGAACAGGCATGGAGGTGGGCAGAACAGGCATGGAGGTGGGCAGAACAGGCATGGAGGTGGGCAGAACAAGGCATGGAGGTGGGCAGAACAGGCATGGAGGTGGGCAGAACAGGCATGGAGGTGGGCAGAACAGGCATGGTGGTGGGCAGAACAGGCATGGAGGTGGGCAGAACAGGCATGGAGGTGGGCAGAACAGGCATGGAGGTGGGCAGAACAGGCATGGAGGTGGGCAGAACAGGATGGAGGTGGGCAGAACAGGCATGGAGGTGGGCAGAACAGGCATGGAGGTGGGCAGAACAGGCATGGAGGTGTGCAGAACAGGCATGGAGGTGGGTCGCCGTTGCATTCCTTGTAAACAAAACCATTTTTGGAACTTTGGTAAAGGGTCAAGTATACAAAACTTAGTTCACTCTGTTCATAACAGATTGTAATTTGGGAAGAGAACTGTATTGACACCGAGTTTCATTTAACTCAATTTTCTCCCACGTTCCGCCCCTGGACTTCCTCCCATCACCAAATTTGGTGGTGAGAAGAAGCTGTAAACGGACGCTTCAGATTTCTACATCCTGTGAGACATCTGTCTCCTTCTATTTAATCTGTGCCCTCTACTGCTTCTCTGTTACTCCCTTCCAGCTTTCTTACCCAATACAACTGTTTGCACACTGACATTTGTCTTCTTATTCTTCACATGTTGATAAAGCTTTAACGTTAAGTTGTAATTACAAGGATTCACTTTTTCTTACAGATTTATAAACGTTTAAATGAACCAAAACATTGAACGTGATTAAACATTGGTTGAAATGACATGTCATATAGCTGGGCAGAACACTGACCTGACCTCCTGAGCTCCCCTGTTTCTCCTCTTCCCTCAGGCTGCAGTCTGTTTGAGAACTGTAAAACCTGTCACAATGGGACGTGGCAGGCCAAGGATGATTTCTTCATCCGAGGGAGATTCTGTACGGACTGTCGTCAGGGCTGGGCAGGTGGAGACTGCAAGAGTGAGTCAGCTGTTTCAGGGGTAGAGCATTTTCTAAATTACAGTCCTTGGGAGTTTTTCACTTGTTTCATTGCCAGTGTTGGGGAGTAGTGAACTACATTGAAATGTTGGTAACATTTCAGTAGTTAATTACTTTTTAGCCATTTAACGTTAGTGGTGTATCTAACTACTGGAACGACACACTACTTTTTAGTCATATAGTGGTGTATCTAACTACTGGAACTACACACTACATTTTTACTCTAACTACTGGAACACACTACTTTTTAGTCATATAGTGGTGTATCTAACTACTGGAACTGCACACTACATTTTTGCTATGAGAAAATGTGTGAAGTAGGCAATAATTTCATTACTTTTTCAGCATCAGACCTGTCTAATTAATCGTACCTGTCATTCAATTTAATCTGTGACCTGTCTAATTCATCAGACCTGTCTAATTCATCAGACCTGTCTCCAATTCATCAGACCTGTCTAATTCATCTGTCTAATTTCAGACCTGTCTAATTCATCAGACCTGTGAATCCATCAGACCTGTCTAATTCCATCAGACCTGTCTAATCCATCAGACCTGTCTAATCATCAGACCTGTCTAATTCATCAGACCTGTCTAATCCATCAGACCTGTCTAATCCATCAGACCTGTCTAATCCATCAGACCTGTCATAATTCATCAGACCTGTCTAATTCATCAGACCTGTCTAATTCATCAGACCTGTCTAATCATCAGACCTGTCTAATCCATCAGACCTGTTTCATCAGACCTGTCTAATCCATCAGACCTGTCTAATCCATCAGACCTGTCTAATTCATCAGACCTGTCTAATCCATCAGACCTGTCTAATTCATCAGACCTGTCTAATTTCAGACCTGTCTAATTCATCAGACCTGTCTGGAATTCATCAGACCTGTCTAATCCATCAGACCTGTCTAAGCATCAGACCTGTCTAATCCATCAGACCTGTCTAATCCATCAGACCTGTCTAATTCAGGGTCTAATCCATCAGACCTGTCTAATTCATCAGACCTGTCATCAGACCTGTCTAATTCACCAGACCTGTTAATTCACCAGACCTGTCTAATCCATCAGAAATCCATCAGACCTGTCTAATCCATCAGACCTGTCTAATTCACCAGACCTGTCTAATCCATCTGACCTGTCTAATCCATCAGAGTCTAATTCATCAGACCTGTCTAATTCATCAGACCTTCTAACATCAGACCTGTCTAATCCATCAGACCTTTTCATCAGACCTGTCTAATCCATCAGACCTGTCTAATCCATCAACACCTGTCTAATCCATCAGACCTGTCTAATTCATCTACCTGTCTAATCATTACCTGTTAATCCATCAGACCTGTCTAATTCATCAGACCTGTCTAATCCATCAGACCTGTCTAATCCATCAGACCTGTCTAATTCATCAGACCTGTCTAATTCATGTCTAATCCATCAGCTAAATGGGCATATATTGTCTAATTCATCAGACCTGTCTAATCCATCAGACCTGTCTAATCCATCAGACCTGTCTAATCATCAGACCTGTCTAATCCATCAGACCTGTCTAATCCATCAGACCTGTCTAATTCATCAGACCTGTCTAATCCATCAGACCTGTCTAATCCATCAGACCTGTCTAATTCATCAGACCTGTCTAATCCATCAGACCTGTCTAATCCATCAGACCTGTCTAATTCAGACCTGTCTAATCCATCAGACCTGTCTAATTCATCAGACCTGTCTAATTCATCAGACCTGTCTAATTCATCAGACCTGTCTAATCCATCAGACCTGTCTAATCCATCAGACCTGTCTAATCCATCAGACCTGTCTAATCCATCAGACCTGTCTAATCCATCAGACCTGTCTAATCATCAGACCTGTCTAATTCATCAGACCTGTCTAATTCATCGTACCTGTCTAATCCATCAGACCTGTCTAATTCATCAGACCTGTCTAATCCATCAGACCTGTCTAATTCATCAGACCTGTCTAATCCATCAAGGTCTAATATCATCATTTATTATTATTAATTCATCAGACCTGTCTAATCCATCAGACCTGTCTAATTCATCAGACCTGTCTAATCCATCAGACCTGTCTAATCCATCAGACCTGTCTAATTCATCAGACCTGTTAATCCATCAGACCTGTCTAATCCATCAGACCTGTCTAATTCATCAGACCTGTCTAATTCATCAGACCTGTCTAATTCCATCAGACCTGTCTAATTCATCAGACCTGTCTAATCCATCAGACCTGTCTAATCCATCAGACCTGTCTAATCCATCAGACCTGTCTAATTCATCAGACCTGTCTAATCCATCAGACCTGTCTAATTCATCAGACCTGTCTAATTCATCAGACCTGTCTAATTCATCAGACCTGTCTAATTCATCAGACCTGTCTAATCCATCAGACCTGTCTAATTCATCAGACCTGTCTAATCCATCAGACCTGTCTAATTCATCAGACCTGTCTAATCCATCAGACCTGTCTAATTCATCAGACCTGTCTAATTCATCTGACCTGTCTAATCCATCAGACCTGTCTAATTCATCAGACCTGTCTAATTCATCAGACCTGTCTAATCCATCAGACCTGTCTAATCATCAGACCTGTCTAATTCATCAGACCTGTCTAATCCATCAGACCTGTCTAATTCATCAGACCTGTCTAATTCATCAGACCTGTCTAATCCATCAGACCTGTCTAATCCATCAGACCTGTCTATTTCATCAGACCTGTCTAATTCATCAGACCTGTCTAATTCATCAGACCTGTCTATTTCATCAGACCTGTCTAATTCATCAGACCTGTCTAATTCATCAGACCTGTCTAATCCATCAGACCTGTCTAATTCATCAGACCTGTCTAATTCATAGACCTGTCTAATCCATCAGACCTGTCTAATCCATCAGACCTGTCTAATTCATCTGACCTGTCTAATTCATCAGACCTGTCTAATCCATCAGACCTGTCTAATCCATCAGACCTGTCTAATTCATCAGACCTGTCTAATTCATCAGACCTGTCTAATCCATCAGACCTGTCTAATTCATCAGACCTGTCTAATTCATCAGACCTGTCTAATCCATCAGACCTGTCTAATCCATCAGACCTGTCTAATCCATCAGACCTGTCTAATCCATCAGACCTGTCTAATTCATCAGACCTGTCTAATTCATCAGACCTGTCTAATCCATCAGACCTGTCTAATCCATCAGACCTGTCTAATCCATCAGACCTGTCTAATCCATCAGACCTGTCTAATTCATCAGACCTGTCTAATCCATCAGACCTGTCTAATCCATCAGACCTGTCTAATCCATCAGACCTGTCTAATTCATCTGACCTGTCTAATCCATCAGACCTGTCTAATCCATCAGACCTGTCTAATCCATCAGACCTGTCTAATCCATCAGACCTGTCTAATTCATCAGACCTGTCTAATCCATCAGACCTGTCTAATTCATCAGACCTGTCTAATTCATCAGACCTGTCTAATTCATCAGACCTGTCTAATCCATCAGACCTGTCTAATTCATCAGACCTGTCTAATCAATCAGACCTGTCTAATCAACAGACCTGTCTAATCCATCAGACCTGTCTAATCCATCAGACCTGTCTAATCCATCAGACCTGTCTAATCCATCAGACCTGTCTAATCCATCAGACCTGTCTAATTCATCAGACCTGTCTAATTCATCAGACCTGTCTAATTCATCAGACCTGTCTAATTCATCAGACCTGTCTAATCCATCAGACCTGTCTAATTCATCCGACCTGTCTAATTCATCAGACCTGTCTAATTCATCAGACCTGTCTAATCCATCAGACCTGTCTAATTCATCAGACCTGTCTAATTCATCAGACCTGTCTAATCCATCAGACCTGTCTAATTCATCAGACCTGTCTAATCCATCAGACCTGTCTAATTCATCAGACCTGTCTAATTCATCAGACCTGTCTAATCCATCAGACCTGTCTAATTCATCAGACCTGTCTAATTCATCAGACCTGTCTAATTCATCAGACCTGTCTAATCCATCAGACCTGTCTAATCCATCAGACCTGTCTAATTCATCAGACCTGTCTAATTCATCAGACCTGTCTAATTCATCAGACCTGTCTAATCCATCAGACCTGTCTAATTCATCAGACCTGTCTAATCCATCAGACCTGTCTAATCCATCAGACCTCAATCCATCAGACCTGTCTAATTCATCAGACCTGTCTAATCCATCAGACCTGTCTAATCCATCAGACCTGTCTAATCATCAGACCTGTTTAATTCATCAGACCTGTCTAATCCATCAGACCTGTCTAATTCATCAGACCTGTCTAATTCATCAGACCTGTCTAATTCATCTGACCTGTCTAATCTGTTGTGTTTATAACTTCAGTTAAGAAAGCTGTGTTTATAACTTCAGTTAAGAAAGCTGTGTTTATAACTTCAGTTAAGAAAGCTGTGTTTATAACTTCATTTAAGAAAGCTGTGTTTATAACTTCAGTTAAGAAAGCTGTGTTTATAACTTCAGTTAAGAAAGCTGTGTTTATAACTTCAGTGTAGCTCAACCTCTGCGGATGTGATGTAATTGGTAGCCTGGTAAACTATATTTTCAGAGGAGCTTCCCCAACGCTGTTCATTACACATCGACTTGAATGACTTGCTACAAACATCTATGTTCTAATCTCTAGTTATTTTGTGTTGCATTATGGGAGCTCAGAGTATGTGTTCTTGTCCCTAGCATGTGGAGGGGTGATTCGTAGAGCCCAGGGCCACATCATGCTAGAGAGTTACCCCATCAATGCGCACTGTGAGTGGAGGGTGCAGGTAGAGAAAGGGGAGAACGTGGAGCTCAGGTGGGTCCCTGAATTGATTATACTGTACTACACTGTCAAATTCATTGATTCTCTCATTGGCTTTCATGAAGTTGAATGGTATTCTATGAGGAAGTAGTCTGTCACAATCCAGTCGCAGCTTTCATGGATCCGTACTGATTTTTTTTTTTTAAAGGGTAGTAAGATGATGTCCTAGTATGGACACTATATATATTAATATCTTATCCTACTTAACAGCCAAACATGATGATAACAAAGACCTTGTTTGGATCCGCCCAGGTTCTCCATGCTTAGTCTAGAGCCTGACCACAACTGTCACTATGACTACGTGGAGCTGCGAGATGGTGACAGCCTGAGCTCCCCCGTCATTGGCCGGTTTTGTGGGAATGAGCTGCCTCCACCAATCAGAACCTCTGGAAGCAGGCTGCACGTCCTGTTTGTCTCAGATGGCTACAACAACTTTGATGGCTTCTTCGCCGCTTTTCAGCAGAGCTCAGGTAGCTACAGGCAGGTTTTATTGCCCTTATGAACGAGACTTTAGCATAGATGTTGCATGTCCTTATATGGTTACATTTTGGCCAAGATGATTTAAATTATTTCAATCTATCAGACAGGCAGGTCTGTCAGTCAGCCTGTCTGTTGTTCAGCCTATTATTCATTATTCATGAATAATTTGTCTAATTGTCTGTTTGTTTTGTATTTGCGGCTCCCTTGCAGCGTGCAGCCCCTCCCCTTGTCAGCACCATGGAACCTGTTTGCTGAACCCAGTACAGTCTTTTCGCTGTGCATGTCTGCCAGGCTACACAGGTCAACTGTGTGAGAATGGTTAGTGATCCGTCTGGTAGCCATAACCTCATTTCCTCCCCAAACAAAGTGAGTTATTCATTATCATTCAGGTATTATAAAACCTAGCTCTACTGCTTCCTGGGAAGAAAACCTTTTACTGCAGTGGTTTATATCAGGGTCATACAGAACGTTTTACTGCGTTCGGTTATATCAGGTTCACACAGAGTGTTTCTTGGTAGTCTTAAACAAATCTACATTGAAACAGAAGTATGCACCTCACACACATGGTTATGGGCTTAGAAAAAGAAGACAATGTCAGATATGGAGTTGAAATGTCTTCAATATTGAGTTTGCATTACAATATTACACTTTATATGCACAGGAGACTGACATATAACAAAACTGTTTGACATAGAAACACCAGATTTTCATCAGTTACATTTTTTGTAAATCTTTTATTTAAAATATAACATTCCACCCATGAGGCCAAAAGGGGGCGCTATTGGTCACTGACTGCAGGAAAAGGCTACGGGTCATTTCAGGAGTCCAGACCAAACTGGGGATGGTTGATATAATATTTCTACACAGACAACACTCTCTCTGCCTTCCAGTTGCTAGGAGTCAGGTGTGTGTGTTGCCAGCGAGGCCCGTGAACGGGGAGCTCCTCTCTGTGTACGGCCTGGAGGATGAGCTCCTGGCTGTTCAGTACCTGTGCCACCCACCCTACACACTGACTGGCAGCCCCCAGAGGACCTGCCTGCCCAACGCCACCTGGAGTGGCATGGTGCCCATCTGTGGGAAGGTAGATAAAGGTAAAGTTAAAGATCATGTAAATGAATGGATCAACGTTATTGATCACCTCCACAGACAGGAATGTTGCAGACCTGAGTACTGATGGAACAGGTGCATTACATTAGATGATGCCTCACGTGTCAATAAAATAAACTACACAAGGAAAACGAGAAGAGAGTATACAAGAAAAACAAGAAGAGAGTACACAAGGAAAACGAGAAGAGAGTACACAAGGAAAACAAGAAGAGAGTACACAAGAAAAACAAGAAGAGAGTACACAAGAAAACAAGAAGAGAGTACACAAGAAAAACAAGAAGAGAGTACACAAGAAAACAAGAAGAGAGTACACAAGAAGAGAGTACACAAGGAAAACAAGAAGAAGTAACAAGGAAAACAAGAAGAGAGTACACAAGAAAAACAAGAAGAGAGTACACAAGAAAACAAGAAGAGAGTACACAAGAAAAACAAGGAGAGAGTACACAAGGAAAACAAGAAGAGAGTACACAAGGAAAACAAGAAGAGAGTACACAAGGAAAACAAGAAGAGACTACACAAGGAAAACAAGGAGAGAGTATACAAGAAAACAAGGAAAACAAGAAGAGAGTACACAAGGAAAACAAGAAGAGACTACACAAGGAAAACAAGAAGAGACTACACAAGGAAAACAAGAAGAGAGTACACAAGGAAAACAAGAAGAGACTACACAAGGAAAACAAGGAGAGAGTACACAAGGAAAACAAGGAGAGAGTATACAAGGAAAACAAGAAGAGAGTACACAAGGAAAACAAGAGAGAGGAAAACAAGAAGAGAGTACACAAGGAAAACAAGAAGAGAGTACACAAGGAAAACAAGAAGAGAGTACACAAGGAAAACAAGAAGAGAGTACAAAAGAGACTACACAAGGAAAACAAGAAGAGAGTACACAAGGAAAAAACAAGAAGAGACTACACAAGGAAAACAAGGAGAGAGTACACAAGGAAAACAAGAAGAGAGTACTCAAGGAAAACAAGAAGAGAGTACACATGGAAAACAAGGAGAGAGTACACAAGGAAAACAAGAAGAGAGTACACAAGGAAAACAAGAAGAGAGTACACAAGGAAAACAAGAAGAGAGTACACAAGGAAAACAAGAAGAGAGTACACAAGGAAAACAAGAAGAGAGTACACAAGGAAAACAAGAAGAGAGTACACAAGGAAAACAAGAAGAGAGTACACAAGGAAAACAAGAAGAGAGTACACAAGGAAAACAAGAAGAGAGTACACAAGGAAAACAAGAAGAGAGTACACAAGGAAAACAAGAAGAGAGTACACAAGGAAAACAAGAAGAGAGTACTCAAGGAAAACAAGAAGAGAGTACACAAGGAAAACAAGAAGAGAGTACACAGTGAATGAACATACACAACATAGTCATGGTAGACCATTGAATAACCAGCCCATTTCTCAAAACATGACTCTCCTCCATCTCTTCGTGTCTCTCAGAGTCCATTCGACCCAGTCAGAGGGGTGCAGACCCAGTCAGAGGGCTCGGGGTGTGTCCTCCTCCAGCCAGGCTGCACCATGGTTACCTCCAGCTGGTCCGGGGCTCTGGAGGAGGTCCTGACACAGTGGACTACTTCTGTAACCCCTCCTACATCCTGAGTGGAGGCTCCCGGAGCACCTGTCTCCCAGATGGCTCGTGGAGTGGCCGGCAACCACTGTGTGTGAGAGGTATACTGACAGCAAACAGCCATTTAGATAAAACACCTTTGTCTGAAAGCCGTGGTATATCAGACCGTGTACCACGGGTATAACAAAACATACATTTTTACTGCTCTAATTATGTTGGTAACCAGTTTATAATAGCAATAAGGCACCTCTGGGGTTTGTGATATATAGCCAATATATCACAGCTAAGGGCTGTGTCCAGGCACTCTTTGTTGCGTTGTGCATAAGAACAGCCCTTAAGCGTGGTATATTGGCGATATATCACACCCCCTTGGGCTGTATTGCTTGACTAACATCAGACTGTATAGTGCTTTAGTGCTGCTGTTTAGGTTACTGCACAATACTGTTGATTACGTGGTTAAGTGCTCTTCCTCTGTGTCCACAGCCTGTCGAGAGCCTAAGGTATCTGAGCTGGTGAGACACAAAGTTGTGAAGCCAAAGGCCCCATCCAGGTATGACCCGTACATCCAGGTATGACCCGTACATCCAGGTATGACCCATACATCCAGGTATGACCCGTACATCCAGGTATGACCCGTACACCCAGGTATGACCCGTACATCCAGGTATGTACATCCAGGTATGACCTGTACATCCAGGTATGACACGTACACCCAGGTATGACCCATACACCCAGGTATGACCCGTACATCCAGGTATGACCCCGTACAGCCAGGCATGACCCGTACATCCAGGTATGACCCATACATCCAGGTATGACCCGTACATCCAGGTATGACCCGTACATCCAGGTATGACCCATACATCCAGGTATGACCCGTACATCCAGGTATGACCCGTACATCCAGGTATGACCCGTACATCCAGGTATGACCCGTACATCCAGGTATGACCCGTACACCCAGGTATGACCCGTACATCCAGGTATGACCCGTACATCCAGGTATGACCCGTACATCCAGGTATGACCCGTACATCCAGGTATGACCCATACACCCAGGTATGACCCGTACATCCAGGTATGACCCCGTACATCCAGGTATGACCCGTACATCCAGGTATGACCCATACACCCAGGTATGACCCGTACATCCAGGTATGACCCGTACATCCAGGTATGACCCGTACATCCAGGTATGACCCCGTACACCCAGGTATGACCCGTACATCCAGGTATGACCCGTACACCCAGGTATGACCCGTACACCCAGGTATGACCCGCACATCCAGGTATGACCCGTACATCCAGGTATGACCCGTACACCCAGGTATGACCCATACACCCAGGTATGACCCGTACACCCAGGTATGACCCGTACATCCAGGTATGACCCGTACATCCAGGTATGACCCGTACATCCAGGTATGACCCGTACATCCAGGTATGACCCGTACATCCAGGTATGACCCGTACACCCAGGTATGACCCGTACACCCAGGTATGACCCGTACACCCAGGTATGACCCGTACATCCAGGTATGACCCGTACATCCAGGTATGACCCATACATCCAGGTATGACCCGGACACCCAGGTATGACCCGCACACCCATGTATGACCCGTACATCCAGGTATGACCCATACATCCAGGTATGACCCGTACACCCAGGTATGATCCATACATCCAGGTATGACCCGTACACCCAGGTATGACCCGTACATCCAGGTATGACCCCGTACACCCAGGTATGACCCGTACATCCAGGTATGACCCATACATCCAGGCATGAGCCTTACTAACACTACTATACGTCTCATTCTGACTGTCAATCTGTACAAAGCCGGCACCTTGATTGTATTTATACACTGCTTCTAGTTTTTGAGTGGCTCAGGTTTTATTTTACAGCAGTGGTGTCAAACTCAGTCCAGAGGGCCAAATGTCTACAGGTTTTAGTTTTTTCCTTTCAATTAAGATCTAGACAACCTGCTGAGCGGAGATCCTTATTCATTAGTGACCTTAATTCATCAATCAAGTACAAGGGTGGAGCGAAAACCCACAGGCACTTTGCCCTCCTTGGAATGAGTTTGACACGTGTTTTACAGACAATAACTTCCCAGTAAACATTTATTCTACATCTCTTTTAAACATGCCCATTGTTAAGCTTTTCTCCTTGTACACAGACACCTTCTTTGTTCCCTACTACAGGAATAGTCCAGTCCACAGGCTTCACACCTCATCCACCCATACGGTCTATGACAGTCACCCTCCTGGCATGGACCCACCCTCCTCAGGGAACCTCCCCAACACCCAAGACCCTGTCCTGAGGGAATTACCCCGTGGTTTCCACCAGCTGTCCACTAGCATAGAGTATGAGTGTGCCTCCTCTCTCTACCAACACTACGGTAGCCCCCGGCGCACCTGTCTGAAGACTGGCAGGTGGAGCGGGCATCATGTCTCCTGCTCGCCAGGTGAGGGCAGCGCTGACTTAAAGAACAGATGCAAAGAAAGGGAGATGTACTCAAACTTCGTCAGCCAATGTCTTGAGGGAATGAACAGATTTGGTTTTACAAATATGGTCCCACTTTATTTTATCCATTTATACAATTCAGTACAACATTAATGAAACACTGTTCAAGTGTCCCTAATGCATTTACATCAGTTAGCAGATGCTCCGGTTAAGTGCTTTGCTCAAGGGCACATTTGACAGATTTTTTAGCTAGTTGGCTCGGGGATTTGAACCAGCGACCTTTCGGTTACTGACCAAAAACTCTTAACCGCTAGGTTACCTGCCTCCACAGGTGTACATGGTAGTTAGAAATGTAGTCAGAAACAACCCATTTCCTCTCCCATCTCTGACACCTACTCCTCTCTCTTTCTGTAACAGTGTGTGGTCAACTCCCAGCAGGCTTCAGCCCTCAGAACCTCACTGAGATTGGATGGCCCTGGCATGCAGCCATCTACCTCCGCTCCCACATCATCCGCAGAGCTGGCTCTGGCCTACAGACGGCACCAGAGGAGGCCTCCTCTCCTTGGCAGCTGGCGTGCAGTGGAGCACTAGTCACCCAGCTCAGTGTGCTGGTGGCAGCTCACTGCCTGGTGGTGGCAGGAGTGGGCAAGCCGCAGTGGATAGATCCAGCCAACATTAAAGTGGTGATGGGAATGCACAGCCCGGGCCAGATGAGGACACTGAAACAACTGCAGGTGGGTGTGAGTGATGCTAAGCTAAGGGGATGCTCTATCTACACAGGGGGTAAAAGTCTCTCTTGAAGTCTGTGAATAGAGTTGTGAAGCCGTTATAATACTGTCTTGACAACGTCTACAAGGTCCAATCTGCAGTTGAAACAATAACAAAGCAGACACACCACCAGTGTTTTTGGTAAAAAGCTGTGGAATGTGGCTGGAGAAATGTCACCACTCTCAAAGTCTTAGACACAGCTATGGATTGCAGGGACTGACCATGGATTGCAAGGACTGACCATCCATAATGATATAGAACATTATATTGTAACCGTATTTTGAGGCTATACAGTGTTTGTTTACATTTACGTTGTTTACAAACATTGGAGCAAAAGAAGCTTATATGTTGAGTTCAGATGGGGTACGACAATACGACTAAAAGAATGTATATAAGAATGGGTACCAATGGGTATATATCATTCATTCATAAGTGGATGAAAGAACTGTAGATTGCTCCTTTAATGCCTACCAAAACATGCCAAGGTGATTTATGATAGGCCCATTTTAAAGGTGCAGTCTAATTTTCTTGATTTCCATATCATATCAGATTATTCCTCTAATGCTTGTTATGGTTTAACTGTAAAAAAAAACATTAAAAGATCCTGTGTCCTCCACATCATAATTTCCAACAAATTATAATATTTGGATATTCAGTAAATACATATGATATTACATATCATATGTAATAGATGTAGTAAATACATATGATATTACATATCATATGGATATCATCAGTAAATACATATGATATTACATATCATATGTAATATTTGGATATAAGCAGATTTTACTGAAATACATTTCTGTCAGCATTGTAAAGTCATTAGGTAAATGGAGCCTCAAGTAGGCCCATAAGGTGCTAAAATGTTGGGCAATATAGTCACTTCAAATCCTGAACTGAGAAACACCTACAGGTGTAGGATCTTAATTTGAGCCAGTTTGCTACAGCAGGAAAATAATCTTGCACCACCAGGAAATGTGAATTATTATATGGATTATAATTCATGGACATGTTTGTTGGGGTTGATACATTTTGCATAAGGCTAATCAAGTCTGGCATTTCAAAATGTAAATTACAAACTTCAGAAGCCTTTCTAAACCTCAAATACACTACAGGTTTTACATTTCCAGCACTGTTCTTCTGCAACAGGGTGATCAAATTAAGATCCTACATCTGTGACACACTGTATAAATCATATATTGTCATGTCAATGGGAGATGTAGGAAACTAAGGTTGGGGGTTTGTCCTAAACAATTAGACCTCCTTGCGTTATGCACAAACACTTCCCTCCGGAGAACAGATTGTAAGACTATTGTTGCCAACCTCACCGACCAAATCTCAATGCACATGGCAAGTCAGTAAGCTGTGCTTAGGTCCGGCCAAGTTGCATGCTGGGACACTTATGTGTTTAGACTGAGCCAAGCAAGCTGCCACTGCTCTAACTCTCCGCACGGCATTCATTTTGGTCCATCTGTCTCATGTCTCCTCTGATCCAACAGGTTTCCTCTGTCCTGGTCCATCCCAGCTTTGATCCTGTGACACTGGACTCGGACCTGGCCGTTCTGAAGCTGCGGGACAAGGCCAAGATCAGTGAGCGTGTGCTGCCCGTGTGTCTCCCCAAAATGCAAGGTGGGGAGGTGACCGCCACACAGGGCTATGCCACAGGCTGGCTCCTTGCATCTGACTCAAGGTCCAGTTCCAAACCCAGCCTAGACGCCGAGACAGCCCAGACTGGAGTGGTCGAGCTGGGGGATGTCGTTCAGTGTGAGAGGCAGTTTGCTCAGAGCGGGGCCCCTGTCACCATCACTGACAATATGCTGTGTGCAATGCGCCACCCTCTCAATCCCACCAAGCCTTGTCCCACTGTCAGTGCAGGCATTACAATCATACCATCTCCTGCCACTAAGCCATCATCGGGTCCTTCGGGGGACAGGGGGATGATAGTGTTGTCTGGGAGCTTCTGGCATTAGAAAGTTTTGGTTATGAGAAATGGAACTGTGGCCCAGGGCTTTACACAGTCCATACCCGGATAAACAACTTCAAAGACTGGATACAGAAAAACATGAAGTAGATCTCTGATTTGACTCCAGTCTCAGCCACTCTGTCACCATCATTGACAGCCTGTGTTCTTTTTCTAACAACTCACTTACTCACTGTTGCCAGTTCCCTGAAACAGATCAGGTCTAAGTGCTTGGCAGTGTATTCGGCTGAGCCAATTGGAGACTTCCTAAGACGAGATGTGGGGAGGACAGTCATCCCTGGCATTATTTACTATGATGTATATTTACCACTAATTACTATTATGTACACTGAACAAAAATATAAACGCAACATGTAAAGTGTTGGTTCCATGTTTCAGGAGCTGACATAAAAGATCCCAGAAAATGCTCCATACGCACAAAAGCTTATTTCTCTCAAATGTTGTCCACAAATGTGTTTACATCTCTGACAGGTGTGGCATATCAAGAAGCTGATTAAACAGCATGATCATTACACGGGTGCACCTTGTGTTGGGGACAATAAAAGGTCACTTTAAAATGTGCAGTTTGGTTACAGTGCCACAAATGTCTCAAGTTTTGAGGGAGAGTGCAATTGGTACGCTATAACTGCAGGAATGTCCACAATAGCTGTTGCCGGATAATGTAATGTTAATTTCTCTACCATAAACTGCCTAGGACGTTGTTTTAGAGGCCTCTCAGACCACATGTATGGTGTCGTGTGAACGCTTTGCTGATGTCAACATTGTGAACAAAGTGCCCCATGGTGGCAGTGGGGTTGTGGTATGGTCAGGCATAAACTACAGACAATGAAAACGATTGCATTGTATCGATGGCAATTTGAGTACGCAGAGATATCGTATTTGAATTTATTATGGATCCCCATTAGATGCTAATAAAACAGCTGCTACTCTTCCTGGGGTCCAGCAAAATTAAGGCAGTTATACATTTTTTAAAACATTATAATACATTCACAACATATAAACAAAATATACCGTGACGAGATCCTGAGGCCTGTTGTCGTGCCATTCATCCGCCTCCATCACCTCATGTTTCACCATGATAATGCACAGCCCCATGTCACAAGGATATGTACACAATTTCTGCAATCTGAAAATGTCCCAGTTCTTCCATAAAATCACCATATAATAACCATAACATAAGCATATCGTAACCATGCCATAACCATATCTTAACCATATCATAACCATAAAATCACCATATCCTAACCAGAAAATCACCATAAAATCACCATAAAATAACCATATAATAACCCTAACATAACCGTATCATAATCATATAATCATAAAATAACCATTTCATAATTATATCATAACCATAAAATCACAATAAAATAACCGATATTATAATTATATCATAACCATATCATAATCATATCATAACCATATCATAATCATATCATAATCATAACCATATCATAACCATATCATAACCATATCATAACCATATCATAACCATATCATAATCATAATCATATCATAACCATATCATAACCATATCATAATCATATCATAATCATATCATAATCATATCATAATCATATCATAATCATATCATAATCATATCATAATCATATCATAACCATATCATAACCATATCATAATCATATCATAATCATATCATATCATAATCATATCATAACCATATCATAATCATATCATAATCATATCATAACCATATCATAATCATATCATAATCATATCATAATCATATCATAATCATATCATACCATAATCATATCATAATCATATCATAATCATATCATATCATAATCATATCATACCATAATCATATCATAATCATATCATATCATAATCATATCATAATCATATCATATCATAATCATATCATAATCATATCATAATCATATCATAATCATATCATAATTATATCAGAAACATAAAATAACCATATCATAACCATATCATAATCATATCGTATCATAATCATATCATAATCATATCGTATCATAATCATATCATAATCATATCGTATCATAATCATGTCATAATCATATCATAATCATATCATAACCATATCATAACCATATCATAATCATATCATAATCATATCATAACCATATCATAATCATATCATAATCATAAAATAACCATATCATAACCATATCATAACCATATCATAACCATATCATAATCATATCATAATCATATCATAATCATATCATAATCATATCGTATCATAATCATATCATAATCATATCATAATCATATCATAATCATATCATAACCATATCATATCATAATCATATCATATCATAATCATATCATAATCATATATAATATCATAATCATATCATAATCATATCATAATCATAATCATATCATATCATAACCGTATCATAATCATATCATAATCATATCATAACCATATCATAATCATATCATAACCATATCATAATCATAATCATATCATATCATAACCATATCATAATAATATCATAATCATATCATATCATAATCATATCATAATCATAACATATCATAATCATATCATAATCATATCATAACCATATCATAACCATATCATAACCATATCATAATCATATCATAATCATATCATAATCATATCATATCATAATCATATCATAATCATATCATAATCATATCATAACCATATCATAATCCATATCATAATCATATCATAATCATATCATAACCATATCATAACCATATCATAATCATATCATAATCATATCATAATCATATCATAATCATATCATATCATAATCATATCATAATCATATCATAACCATATCATAACCATATCATAACCATATCATAACCATATCATCAATCATCATATCATATCATAACCATATCATAATCATATCATAACCATATCATAATCATAATCATATCATATCATAACCATATCATAATAATATCATAATCATATCATATCATAATCATATCATAATCATAACATATCATAATCATATCATAATCATATCATAACCATATCATAATCATATCATAACCATATCAGAATCATATCATAA
The DNA here is from genome assembly GCF_023373465.1 of Oncorhynchus keta. NCBI lineage: Eukaryota > Metazoa > Chordata > Actinopteri > Salmoniformes > Salmonidae > Oncorhynchus > Oncorhynchus keta. The sequence goes on from NW_026283646.1 coordinate 58,369, forward strand.
TCATATTATAACCATATCATAATCATATCATATCATAATCATATCATAATCATATCATATCATAATCATATCATATCATAATCATATCATAACCATATCATAATCATATCATAATCATATCATAATCATATCATAACCATATCATAATCATATCATAACCATATCATAACCATATCATAACCATATCATAACCATATCATAACCATATCATAACCATATCATAATCATATCATAACCATATCATAACCATATCATAACCATATCATAATCATATCATAACCATATCATAATCATATCATAATCATATCATAACCATATCATAGCCATGTTTCATCCGGGGTTAATAAATACAAGTTGTTTGTACATTTTGGATAATTTAAATAATAGAATAATAAATAATTTTTTGTTGAACGTATGTGTGTATGTATAGTTGTATGTATGTACTGTACTGTACTGTACTGTTCTGTTGTGTCTGTCCGTATGTCACTCCCTATGTACAGTACAGTGGTCTACGCACTATACTGTACTGTACTGTACTGTACTGTTCTGTTGTGTCTGTCCGTATGTCACTCCCTATGTACAGTACAGTGGTCTACGCACTATACTGTACTGTACTGTACTGTACTGTACTGTACTGTACTGTACTGTTCTGTTGTGTCTGTCCGTATGTCACTCCCTATGTACAGTACAGTGGTCTACGCACTATACTGTACTGTACTGTACTGTACTGTACTGTTCTGTTGTGTCTGTCCGTATGTCACTCCCTATGTACAGTACAGTGGTCTGTCCTATACTGTACTGTACTGTACTGTACTGTACTGTGGTCTGTCACTGTACAGTACTGTACTGTACTGTACTGTACTGTTCTGTTGTGTCTGTCCGTATGTCACTCCCTGTGTACAGTACAGTGGTCTACGCACTATACTGTACTGTACTGTACTGTACTGTACTGTACTGTACTGTACTGTACTGTACTGTTCTGTTGTGTCTGTCCGTATGTCACTCCCTATGTACAGTACAGTGGTCTACGCACTATACTGTACTGTACTGTACTGTACTGTTCTGTTGTGTCTGTCCGTATGTCACTCCCTATGTACAGTACAGTGGTCTACGCACTATACTGTACTGTACTGTACTGTACTGTTGTGTCTGTCCGTATGTCACTCCCTATGTACAGTACAGTGGTCTACGCACTATACTGTACTGTACTGTACTGTACTGTACTGTACTGTACTGTACTGTTCTGTTGTGTCTGTCCATATGTCACTCCCTATGTACAGTACAGTGGTCTACGCACTATACTGTACTGTACTGTACTGTACTGTACTATATTATGCTGTTTGTACAGTGTACATTAAAATGACTGTGAAGGTGATTGTGTGTTGTGTGTACCTGCGTGTCTGTGTTGGCGTGTGTGAGCCTCACTGTAGACAGTCAAACATGTGCTGTCAGTCATTGAGAATCACTTAGAGGATTTGTCGTCCTTATCCTCTGTTTGTCAGACAGACAGACACCTCAGCTTTCCCCCAGCTCCTCAGAACAAGACGACACCCTTAGAGCCAATAGAATTACACAATGGGAGATTCTCAGTTGGATTTCCTTGACTCCTCGCGTCCTATTTCCTCGCCTCCTTCTCAAGAACCGTTGGAGGAGAAGGTCAGAGGCGTTTTGAGAAGGAGGCGAAGAGAGAGGACGCGAGGAGTCAAGGAATAGCAATTGAGATTCTTCCCATGCATGCTACCATAGCAACAGTCACTACCACGGTGAGTGTGGATATCAATGCGTAACCCAAATGATGGTTGGCCATAAAATGGAATGTATTTGAGAAGTGGTTGGAATGGCATCCTGAAGCTTCTTTTACTGTTCTCTAAATCAATGACTCGCATCGTAACTGTACAACATCCTGTTCAAGTGGAGAAGGCAGTTACACTAATGAACAAAAAGAGTCATTGTGATTGAATTGTGATACTCAAGAAGACACCATACCAGTTTAGTGGCCTCGCGGTTAAGTAACGCTCTCGTTATAACGACAACTAAGTATATCTTTAACAAAGAATAATGGGATGTCAGGTGATCGAATCTAGACTTTCACTTGGAGGATCCAGGTTGTCATGACACTGTAAATGTGATGGGGATGGAAGCCTGGTAATCCATTGCTTCTTAGCTTGGAGTACAACCCCCATTCTATCACACATACACACCTGCATACTAACACCTGAAGGGTTTGTCTATGTGTTTGTCTGAGCAGGATAGAGGGAGGTGCAAGGCTTTCCTGTACTGACAGAATAGTAAGAGTAGAAACTGTCGGGAAAGACCTGATGCTGCACTTGAATGAAACTACTCACTTGCATCATTGAACACAGATTTGAGAGGATTTTCAATTTCAGAGAATTCATGGCCAATGTCTGAGTGAAAGTTTCAATACCTGGAACAGTATCTACAAAGCATCTCACAAAAGGTCCTTGGAATCCTGTTAAACCCTTTTTAAGACTATAAAACTCCCAACTCAGAGTAGGTTTTAGGATTATGTTAAAATAGATCATGTTACATGTAGGTCTAGATTATTTATAGATAGTGTTACATGTAGTTCTAGATTATTTATAGATAGTGTTACATGTAGGTCTAGATTATTTATAGATAGTGTTACATGTAGGTCTAGATTATTTATAGATACTGTTACATGTAGGTCTAGATTATTTATAGATACTGTTACATGTAGGTCTAGATTATTTATAGATCATGTTACATGTAGGTCTAGATTATTTATAGATCATGTTACATGTAGTTCTAGATTAGTTATAGATACTGTTACATGTAGGTCTAGATTATTTATAGATCATGTTACATGTAGGTCTAGATTATTTATAGATACTGTTTCATGTAGGTCTAGATTATTTATAGATACTGTTACATGTAGGTCTAGATTATTTATAGATGCTGTTTCATGTAGGTCCAGATCATTTATGGGTTGATCATATAGAAATATCAAAACATTATTTTAACAACTCCAGAGCAGTTGCATGTGCGGCAGGAACCACTGACTTGCTGCATTTTTCTATGATCAAGACACTTCCTGGTAACTCTTAAGTGATTCGGACAGCTCATGAGGTGTAGTAAATAGCTGTCGCTCTGGATAAGAGCGTCTGCTAAATGACTTAAATGTAAATGTAAATGTAGGTGGGAGTCTTATGACTAAAGAGGCTTCATGCATAGCTTTTATTTTTACCACTACTACTGCAACTACCACCACCGGTACAAATACTTCCACCACCACCACCACCACTACTACTACCACTACCACTACTACCACTACTACTAATACTACCACTACCACCACCACTACCAGTACTACTACCACTACTACTACCACTACTACTAATACTACAACTACCACCCAACTACTACTACCACTCCCAATACCACTAGTACCACTGCCAAAACTACCATTACCATTACAACTACCACCACCACTACTACTAATACTACCACTACCACAAATACTACCACTACTACTACTACCAACACCATTACATTTACATTTAAGTCATTTAGCAGACGCTCTTATCCAGAGCGACTTACAAATTGGACTACTACTACTTCTACCACTACTACCACTACTACTAATACTACTACTAATAATAAGGCTACTTCTACTACTACTACCACTACTTCTACTACCACCACTACTACTACTAATAATAATAAAGCTACTCTACTACTACTACCACCACCACCACTACTACTACTACTACTACTTCTACTACTAATACTAATACTACTTCTACTACTTCTACTTCTACTACTACTTCTACTACTACTACCACCACCACACTACTACTACTACTACTACTATTACTACTTCTACTCTACTACTAATACTACTCTACTACTACTACCACCACCACCACTACTACTACTACTACTACTACTACTACTTACTACTTCTACTACTAATACTACTTCTACTACTACTACCACCACCACTACTACTACTACTCTACTACTACTACTTCTACTACTATCTACTACGAATACTACTTCTACTACTACTACCACTACTACTATTACTACTACCACCACTACTACTCCTACTACTACTACCACTACCACCACCACTACTATTACTACTACTACCACTACCACCACTACTACTTCTAATACTACTTCTACCACTACTACCACTACTACTACTACTACTACTACTACCACTACCACCACTACTACTACTACTAATACTAATACTACTACTACTACTACTACTACTACTACTACTAAAGCTGTGACTTGATAATAGTAGCTAATAGTAGTAATAACAATAATAACATACAATTGTGAACATTGCAACTCATTTCTTTGTTATTGCCGTTACAGAACTATTGATGGATATGTGTTTTATTGGTGCATTGACATTGAAGCAGTGAAGTGGGTGGTGGGTTGAGCAGGTTGGGAGGAAGGGGCTCTGGTTTAGGGAACACTTTAGTCTGGCTCCCACAGTAAAGGAGACATTAGTGCAGAAGAACATGGATACAATTAAGATGATTCATCAATTAATTTTGGAATTACTGTGAGACAAGGTTTTGCTCTTGAAGTAGTTTTATTCTTGAAACAAAAAACAACATTTTGCAAACTAGTTCAAATACTGATTACCAACTACACTTCACACTAAGCCTCACACCGAAGTAGCTAACCAGTGGAGCAATCTATTAGGCTAGTAGCTACTATAGTTTCCCTGTAACAGAGGCTAGTTAGTACAGATGCAGGATCTTAACTTGAGCCAGTGTATTACAGCAGGAAAATAATCCTGCAGCAACAGGACATTTATTTTATTGATGATTATAATGAATGGGCATTTATGTAGGCGTTGAGGCATATTTTGTCTGGGTAAATCAAGACTGACATTTCTAAGTGGAAATTGCAAACTTCAGAAGCCTTTTTAAACCTTAGCTTCGCAGCTTGCTCAGACTAGCTCCAATGCCAACCAGCAGTAGCATATGCTAGTGGTGATGCTAACGTACAGTTTCCAACTCAAAATGTATTGGTCACATACACGTATTTAGCACATGTTATTGTGGGTTTGGCAAAATGCTTGTGCTTGTTTCCCGTGGTTTCCCATGGTATGGCTGTGATTGCTCAGAAATGCACACTCATCTTTGAGCATAAATTAGCAATGATACAGGAAAACGGCTTCCCCTTTGTTATAACATGTTTGATATGGTAGGGAATTCCTGATTGTCAGTACATTCTGCCATGTTTAAGGTAGTCGGTTTCAATTAACCAGATGTTCAAAGATGATGAAACAATAATTCAGTAGAGGCCATTTGCCTTATTCAGCTGGTGTCCAAATTATTCAGGAAGTCTCACATGAGTTGTAAATGAGTCCAGTTGGGAAGGAGCCCCAGTAGCGACAGACATAAACATACATGTTTACATGATGCCAGCACACCTTGCTGAAGCAGAGATATGGGAAGATTTATGTGATTATAATTATTGTTTGTTATTTTGATTCATCATAATTGTGTGGATGAATGTCTAGTCTCTCTAGACAGATGGGTGGTTTGTAGTGAAGAGAGGCTGAATCTGCTGTTTATCCACTTGCGCCCCTAGAAGTAACAAATAAAGTTAACTAGCTAGCTAGCGCACATGAGATTTGGTTCAGGGCTCCAAGATTACATTGAAATTAGTACAATTAATTTATTACGATGGAACAGCATAGACACTTGTTGTGTAAAGTTTGCTGAACTGATATGTCCAACTAATTGCTATGTTATTTTCAACTCTGCTAAAATATCAATGGTAGGGAAAATAAAATGCAGGGAATTACCATAACACCTGGATGCAGGAACCCGGCACAGATTAACATTCAGGAAAAGGAGTTGCAAAGACTGTGGTTTCAATTTGAGCCAATTCACCACCATAAGGTGTCCAGGACACCGTGTGTATGTAATGATCAATGAACATTATATTAGAGAAACAGATGCATGCTGGGAATTGTATTTCTACTAGCATGGTATTGACATTATTTAATTATTGGATTGTAAGATTATCTATTCTTAGTGAGTTTTAAGAAAAGAGAAGACTAGATAGATATATTCTTAGGAAGTGGTAAGTTAACTCATATCATGGTATATCTGTTGTGTCATGAGTGTGTACATTTGCGCATGTGTGTATGTCCCTGTGTGTGTATGTGTGGTAGATTAGGAGAGCTCAGGACAGATGAGTTATTTATAGACACCATGTCCTCTCATCATGGTTCGTGTGGTCAGATGGAGTAGCGTGAGGAATGTGTACCTAAAGGGGGTGGAGTCCCGCGTTGGGATGCATGAGCTAGAAACAGACGCGTTGCCATCTTCTCGCTCCCTTCATGTGGACTAACCTACTGAACACAAACTGGTTGAATCAACGTCATTCCAACAATAACAATTGAGGTGATGATGTTGAATCAATGTGGAAAACTGATCAGATTTGATTCATCAATGTAAAGGGATGTTGGAATGTTAGCCTTTTTTTTCAACACAACTTTTAATTAAGCAAAATCCAAATGACATGGTAAAATGTTTTGGGGGAATTCACGTTGAATTCACGTAATGTGACAATTCTATCAAATGTAAATCAAAACTAGACGTCGAAGTGACGTCTGTGCCCAGTGGAAACACAGCTCAGAGATGGTTAACTCCATACCAATGAAGATCAGAGATCACTTATTGCAACAAACCAGACCACCACCAAGGAAAATGTAACACACACAGGAAGTAGTCATACGTAGCTGAATTCTAGAGACGATTTGTAATAATATGCACTAAAGTACAGCTGTAGGATTTTAATATGCTAAATCAGTTATACTTTTAAAATATACAGATACAAAAGTGGTAATTAGAAATAAACAATGCGATTAATGATCATTTTAAAAGCTTCTATGAACATTTTTATAAATCAGAATCAAACAACAATTGGACGGATCGCCAATCCTTCTTAGACTCATCAACTCTGAAGCAATTACCAAAACAAAAACAAAAAATCACTAAAAACAGAGATTACCCAATAATAAATATTAGATACTGTTAAAACATTCAAAAGGAGAAAGGCACCAGGAATGGATGGCTTTCCAATGGAATTCTATTCTACATTTTGGGACAAATGCACTATTTACACAAATGACAACACACTTGTCACTCAATTCAGAACTTCCTAGTTCCATGTATCAAACAGTTATTTCAGCTATATTAAAACCAGGAAAATCTGGAGAGTCCCCTGCTGATTACAGACCCATACATGTAATAAATTGTGACAATAAAATTACAACAAAACTTATAAGCAATAGAATGGCAAAAGTATTATCAGACGTGATACATGTCCATCAAACAGGGCTTATTAAAAATAGACACTTAGATTCATCAATAATGGCTGTTGATGCCGAAACGCTTTTAACCATTTTGAATGGCTTTTTCTATTGAAAACTTTGGAAGCCCTCAACTTTTGAGCTGAAATAATACATGTAATAAAACCATTGTATAAAATGTCCTAAAGCAAAAGTATACACAGATAATACATTATCTGATTGTTTTAGAAAGGGGCACAAAACAGGGATGTCCCATCTCACCCTCCTGTTAGCACAGGCAATTGAACCACTTGTAGAAAGAATTAGACAGGAACCAAATGTAACAGGTATCAATCAGTGTTGGTAAACATGAATATAAACTAAACTTATTTGTAGATTATCTACTTATATACCTGACCAATATTGAACACTCAATGCCCCCTTAGCTAAAATAAATATTTTCAGAATACTCTAAAATCTCAGTATATCAAATTAAAGTGGGGAAAAATGAAATAATACGAAAAAGAATAGCTCACAATCTACAGCAATCATTTTAAGTGGACTACCAAAAATAATACATATTTAGGATGCTTAACTCATAAGAGCCCTGTCTAAGCGGGGGAGGGAGGGGGTTCAACTAATCTACATTAAATTGTTTATGAAGGTCATACCAAGGATCATTTTGCTATTTGATAATGAATTTTAAGACGCTTTGAAGCATAAAAAACAAAAAACAATTAGCCCATACAAACACATTGAATAACAGATTCACTACACGGAAAAACAGATAGTCCCAAACAATCTAAAGGAAGTTTGTTCTAAAGTGTCTGTCCTCTATCTGAGAGATATAAGAAAGATCAGGAAACATATACATATTTTTTTATGGGTACTTAACGCATTATTTTTGGCACTAAACATTCTCCGTATGTATATACCTCCATTCATTTTTCAACTGGTACCGGGGGACCTTCAGACAAGTCTTGTGAGGCCTGTGGGTGTCCTAGAGCAAGATAACCAATGTTTTTCTACCTGTTGTTACATCACAGACTTATTCTAAAATGCATTCATTTAGAAAAAAAAACTACACAATACCTCATTATGACAAAGCATAAACAGGTTTTTTGAAAATGTTGCAAATGTATTAAAAAGAAAAAACAGAAATACCTTATTTACATAAGTATTAGACCCTTTGCTATAAGACTCGAAATTGAGCTCAGGTTTATCCTGTTTCCATTGATCATCCTTGAGATGTTTCTGCCACTTGATTGGGGACCACCTTTGGTAAATTCTATTGATTGGACATATATAGACACCTGTCTATATAAGGTCCTACAGTTGACAGTGCATGTCAGAGCAAAAAACAAGCCATGAGGTTGAAGGAATTATCCGTAGAGCTCAGAGACAGGATTGTGTCGAGGCACAGACCTGGGGAAGGGTACCAAAACATTTCTGCAGCATTGAAGGTTCCCAAGAACACAGTAGCCTCCATCATTCTTAAATGGAAGAAGTTTGGAACCACCAAGACTCTTCCTAGAGCTGGACGCCCAGCCAAGCTGAGCAATCGGAGGAGGAGGGCTTTGGTCAGGGAGGTGACCAAGAACCCGATGGGATAACCGTCTCTGCTGCACTCTACCAATAAGGCCTTTATGGAAGGCCGGAAGACGGAAGCTTTTCCTCTGTAAAAGGCACATGACAGCCCGCTAGGAGTTTGCCAAAAGGCACCTAAAGGACTCTCATACCAAGATTTTCTGGTCTGATGAAACCAAAATTCAACACTTTGGCCAGATTGCCAAGCTTCATGTCTGGAGGAAACCTGACACCATCCCTATGGTGAACCATGATGGTGGCAGCATGCTGTGGGGATGTTTTTCAGTGGCAGGGACTGGGAGACTAGTCAGGATCAAATGAAAAATGAACGGAGAAAAGTATAGAGAGATCCTTGATAAAAACCTGCTCAGGACCTCAGAGTAGGGCAAAGGTTCAACTTCCAATAGGACAACGACCCTAAGCACACAGCCAAGACAACCCAGGAGTTGCTTTGGGACAAAATAAATTGTTCTTAATCCTTTTTTTCTAAAAGTGTGAGTTGAAAGAGCCCATCTTGTCTGATTCATTACTACTCCAACTTCCCTCTCCTCTTTGTTTACATCTGGGTTGGCTATACAACGCACATGTCTCTTCAATGCAACGGCCAAGTGTTGCTTTTCTTGAGCACTTGGCTTGCAGGCCTGCTTTGATTGTTTGAGAATCTCGTGCGTCTTTATCCCGCCTCACATCCGAGGGAAAAGCATTACAGCGCATGCTTTAAGGACGGATTAGACAGGTAGAGAAGGAGAAAGAGGAGGGCACCAAGGATTTCACTCGCTGCTTACAATTAAGCTGAACGTGGAGCCCACAGTCCAGCCTGCAGGTTGGTCACTTCAGGTCTACACACATGCTTGGATGAGTCGACTTCAGTGACTGCGGATACCATTCTTAGTCTTCCATGGGCATTGCTGATTATTCATTGTATTTCGATTGGATGCTGAGAAGGTGCTGCTGGCTTTCTTCTTGAGATCTACTCCTGCATAGCCTCCAGATTTCTACATTCCCTTATTTAAGGGGCAAAGGGGGACCTTCATACGTTTGTGGATCTTCACTGAATCTCCAAGATGGATAGACCGTGAATTTCCCTTCCTTTCTTTGACTCTATCCTTGCAGCCCATGGCTGACTGAGTAGTGACTCTTTAGTACGTCACCTTCCATTCCACATTACAGACAACAACTACAGGTAAGCTAAATGTAAAGGTTTTAATTGAATATGAAAGGTTTGAAACATTTTCTTGAAGCGCTCCAGAATGTTTCTCTTCAAACCGTCTACATTCTATTTTTTCCGTGCTGTATTTATTATAGAGGCAGTTGCTGTCATGGATTTTTGAAGGTATGATTGAAAGTTTGCATCTCACAGTATTATGCAACAGTATTGTTGAGTAGAATTTCCTCATCACAGTATTATGCTACAGTATTGTTGAGTAGAATTTCCTCATCACAGTATTATGCTACAGTATTGTTGAGTAGAATTTCCTCATCACAGTATTATGCTACAGTATTGTTGAGTAGAATTTCCTCATCACAGTATTATGCTACAGTATTGTTGAGTAGAATTTCCTCATCACAGTATTATGCTACAGTATTGTTGAGTAGAATTTCCTCATCACAGTATTATGCATTTCCTCATCACAGTATTATTACAGTATTGTTGAGTAGAATTTCCCCACAGTATTATGCATCACTATTGTTGTTGTCCCCTGACACTAAAAGGGAAAATGCTCTGGCGTCTGTGACTTGTCTGATCATTCTTCATGTATTGTCATTTGACCTTTGGTAATCAGAGGTCATCCCTTTCTGGTGAGAGAGCTGAGACACTCTCCCCTTTGACCTCATCTGCACCAATGCAGCCAGGTGGCCTTGAGAACCATCCAGCTCAATGAGATGTACCCTATCTAATGAGACACATAATGACATTAGCAAATCGTATGTGTCCTGGATCCTGATTCAAGTGCTTCACAATTGCTACAGTCAGAGGCTTCAGTTGACTGTATTGATATATTGTTTAGGCTTTGAAAAGCTTTTGGTTCGTTCTGATGCACCATAGAGCAGATAGGCAGTATGGATGACTCTTGGTGAGGGGGCCATTTCTTGCCAAAGAGCTGTGTGAATAATTGTGATTTTTAAATATGTGATTTCATTTGTATGTATTGTGAGTCTGTATTTCTGAATCTGTGAATCAAACAGTAATCCCTTGCTCAAGACGGTCTAATCGCAGCTTGGCACACCTTGACAGTTCCTGGGTCACCCCTGAGAGGTTATGTAACTAAACCACTGGTGTGCTTGACAGGCTAATTTTGTCGGCCTTAACAGGCTTATGTCCGGGCACTGTGTGTCAGACAGCCTCTGATTGATTTGCCAGTCACAACCTATTAACTGCCTCGCCGTCACGTCTTTGGTTCTGTGGATGTAAACAGTATGCAATACAAGCAGTTACTCCAGTTACAGATTCACTCAATATGGTTTTAGAAACAGGGAATTTCGCCAAACCTCCATTTCCCTCTCAATCCGAGAGATATTTTGCCAGTGAGTACAGGGCTGTTCATTTTTAGGACAGTGTAAGAGTGTAGCAGGGGGACCCAGCAGAAAGCTCCATCTCAGGAAATGGACGGTATTGACAGTGTGTGTTAGTGTAAATATGAAACAATACGGGACACGGTGACAACACACGGATGTTCCAGAATGGTGGAGGGGACAAAGTTACGCAACAGCACACAAGGTTATACACCCCAAGAGATGTGATTTAAATGATGCTAGGAGTAGGGACGGTCGGGGACTTTTAAGTTGAAGAGCTTTTAATAAGCCAGACCACAACAAAGCTGGGAGACTTGTTGCTGTGGTGACGTGATGAGGCGATTAGGTAGAGAGATGGAGGGAGGAGTGTGAGGAGTGTGAGATGGGGGCATGACCTGAAAATGAAGACTTCCATCTCAGAGGAATAAGATTACGAAGAAGCTCCATTCACTGGAAAATCACTGCATCCTCAGACTGACCCAGATCAGAGGGCAGAGATAACAGAGGTTAAGTTTAAGTCAGTTGCTGTCGACAGACACTGGACACACACACATACTGTACTAACACACAAGTCATGGTGGGCTCCTGAGGGGCGCAACAGTCTAAGGCACTGCGTCTCAGTGGAAGAGGCGTCACTACAGTCCCTGGTTTGAATCCAGGCTGCATCATATCCGGCTGTGAACCCTTTCACCAATAAGAGGTGGAGTCCCACAGGGCGGTGCCCAATTGGCCCTGCATCGTCCTAGTTTGGCCGGGGTAGGCCGTCATTGTAAATAAGAAATTCTTCTTAACTGACTTGCCTAGTTAAGTTTAAAAAAAAATAATAATAACTGGTGTACTTTGAAGCCTAAATATCAGGTATCAAGCCCCAAGGTGCACTCGTAGAAAAGAAGGTGTCACACCTTGAATTGTCCCAATAGGTGAATCCTCTAAAAATAACTCTTTGTTTCAAGTGGAGCCTTTTCACTAATACGAGGGGCTACGTCAGTAGTATTCAAAGTCGGGGAAATGGGGTCACCCTCACAAATTAATACAACAAATAAGAGTACAGATAATTGTTTTTGACAATATACAAATTATTTGGAAAAATATAATTAGAATGATTTACATACTCACATCTCCCATGCCTCTCTTTCTACCCACTCGTTCAGTCTCCTCTCCCTCATACATCTTTGTGATAGTATGAATACATTATCATTCTGTTTGCCATCAGTTCCCGAGACATTATTACAGATGGACAAGAAGCCACATCAAACTCTTATGGTGTGCTGCATCAGTGACCTTTACACTGGAGCAAATATGGTAATACCTGTCGACACAGCTAGGCATTATGGGTCAAGGAGGAGTAAATGAATAAACCTCCTATCTATCTCTCTCTCTCTCTAGTGCCAACACAATGCAGAGGCAAGTGGAGGTCAGAATGCATGAAAGCCATTTGGAGCCCATCGTGGAGCCTCCTCAGCCTATGTGTTGGGGAATATGCAGCAAAATCATGAATAACTTGGTCCTTTTCCTCACCATCCTTGGTAAGTTAGTCTGTCCTATAGATTTGTCTGCTTGTTACTGTCTTGGTAAGTTAGCCTGTTGTATAGATGTTACTGTCTTGGTAAGTTAGCCTGTGGTATAGATGTTACTGTCTTGGTAAGTTAGCCTGTTGTTTAGAGGTGACTGGTTGTTACTGTCTTGGTAAGTTAGCCTGTCATATAGATGTTACTGCCTTGGTAAGTTAGCCTGTTGTATAGATGTTACTGTTTTGGTAAGTTAGCCTGTTGTATAGATGTTACTGCCTTGGTAAGTTAGCCTGTTGTTTAGATGGGTCTGGTTGTTACTGTCTTGGTAAGTTAGCCTGTTGTTTAGATGTGTCTGGTTGTTACTGTCTTGGTAAGTTAGCCTGTTGTATAGATGTGTCTGGTTGTTACTGTCTTGGTAAGTTAGCCTGTTGTTTAGATGTGTCTGGTTGTTACTGTCTTGGTAAGTTAGCCTGTTGTTTATGTGATGTTACTGTCTTGGTAAGTTAGCCTGTTGTATAGATGTTACTGTCTTGGTAAGTTAGCCTGTTGTTTAGATGTGACTGGTTGTTACTGTCTTGGTAAGTTAGCCTGTGTATAGATGTGTACTGGTTGTTCCTGTCTTGGTAAGTTAGCCTGTTGTATAGATGTTACTGTCTTGGTAAGTTAGCCTGTTGTATAGATGTTACTGTCTTAGCTTGTGTATAGCTGTTACTGTCTTGGTAAGTTAGCCTGTTGTTTAGATGTGTCTGGTTGTTACTGTCTTGGTAAGTTAGCCTGTGGTATAGATGTTACTGTCTTGGTAAGTTAGCCTGTTGTTTAGATGTGACTGGTTGTTACTGTCTTGGTAAGTTAGCCTGTTGTATAGATGTTACTGTCTTGGTAAGTTAGCCCATATAGATGTTCCTGTCTTTAGTTAGCCTGTTGTCTAGATGTTACTGTCTTGGTAAGTTAGCCTGTTGTTTAGTCTTGTAAGTTCTGTTGTATAGCTGTTACTGTCTTGGTAAGTTAGCCTGTTGTTTAGATGTGTCTGGTTGTTACTGTCTTGGTAAGTTAGCCTGTTGTTTAGATGTGTCTGGTTGTTACTGTCTTGGTAAGTTAGCCTGTTGTTTAGATGTGTCTGGTTGTTACTGTCTTGGTAAGTTAGCCTGTTGTTTAGATGTGTCTGGTTGTTACTGTCTTGGTAAGTTAGCCTGTTGTTTAGATGTGTCTGGTTGTTACTGTCTTGGTAAGTTAGCCTGTTGTTTAGATGGGTCTGGTTGTTACTGTCTTGGTAAGTTAGCCTGTTGTTTAGATGTTACTGTCTTGGTAAGTTAGCCTGTGGTATAGATGTTACTGTCTTGGTAAGTTAGCCTGTTGTTTAGATGTTTGTGACTGGTTGTTACTGTCTTGGTAAGTTAGCCTGTTAGTTTCCTGTCTTGGTAAGTTAGCCTGTTGTATAGATGTTACTGTCTTGGTAAGTTAGCCTGTACTGTCTTGGTAAGTTAGCCTGTTGTATAGATGTTACTGTCTTGGTAAGTTAGCCTGTGGTATAGATGTTACTGTCTTGGTAAGTTAGCCTAAGTTAGCTTGTTGTTTAGATGTTACTGTCTTGGTAAGTTAGCCTGTTGTTTAGATGTGTCTGGTTGTTACTGTCTTGGTAAGTTAGCCTGTTGTTTAGATGTGTCTGGTTGTTACTGTCTTGGTAAGTTAGCCTGTTGTTTAGATGTGTCTGGTTGTTACTGTCTTGGTAAGTTAGCCTGTTGTTTAGATGTGTCTAGTTGTTACTGTCTTGGTAAGTTAGCCTGTTGTTTAGATGTGATGTTACTGTCTTGGTAAGTTAGCCTGTTGTTTAGATGTGTCTGGTTGTTACTGTCTTGGTAAGTTAGCCTGTTGTTTAGATGTGTTACTGTCTTGTAAGTTAGCCTGTTGTTTAGATGTGTCTGTCTTGGTAAGTTAGCCTGTTGTTTAGATGTGTCTGGTTGTTACTTCTTGGTAAGTTAGCCTGTTGTTTAGATGTGTCTGGTTGTTACTGTCTTGGTAAGTTAGCCTGTTGTTTAGATGTGTCTGGTTGTTACTGTCTTGGTAAGTTAGCCTGTTGTTTAGATGTGTCTGGTTGTTACTGTCTTGGTAAGTTAGCCTGTTGTTTAGATGTGTCTGGTTGTTACTGTCTTGGTAAGTTAGCCTGTTGTTTAGATGTGTCTGGTTGTTACTGTCTTGGTAAGTTAGCCTGTTGTTTAGATGTGTCTGGTTGTTACTGTCTTGGTAAGTTAGCCTGTTGTTTAGATGGGTCTGGTTGTTACTGTCTTGGTAAGTTAGCCTGTTGTTTAGATGTGTCTGGTTGTTACTGTCTTGGTAAGTTAACCTGTTGTTTAGATGTGTCTGGTTGTTACTGTCTTGGTAAGTTAGCCTGTTGTTTAGATGTGTCTGGTTGTTACTGTCTTGGTAAGTTAGCCTGTTGTTTAGATGTGTCTGGTTGTTACTGTCTTGGTAAGTTAGCCTGTTGTTTAGATGTGTATACTTTCAGTCAGTGTTTTGAAACTAATGCTAATGAGCCGAAATGGGTTCCAGAAAATTGTGCGCAATTGTGTTCTATGTCATCTATTTTGTATGTTGAATGACCAAAAGCAAGTTTTATTTGTATTTTTGTTTTTTGCAACTCACATTTTATGTTACAAATTCAAATTCGTACAATATGTTACAAATTAGTAAATTCTTAAGATCCCAGATTGCATCTTTAACAATGAAAAGTGTGGGATTTGATATAATTTAGTTTTGATATAATTTAGTTTTTCTGCACTTAGTCACCTCCCATCCCTCACAGTGCATAAGGTTGCCTAAAAGTTGTGGGTGAAAGTGTAGTGAGAGCCGAGGTAGAGCTTGTTGTGTTCAGGGTATAAACACTAGCTGATGTGTATGAATAAAAATAGCCCGGTGTGTGCTTCTAAATCATGCAACAGAAAACCAATGAGAGGTCCAGTTGATATGACTGTGGGTTCTCTCTCTGTGTTCTAGGTGTGATCACAGGCTCTGTTTCTGGGATACTACTGCGTCCCATGTCGCCGCTCCCCCCTGATGTGGTCATGGTCATCTCGTTCCCAGGAGACATCCTGATGAGGATGCTGAAGATGCTCATCCTGCCTCTGATCATCTCCAGTCTCATCACAGGTGGGAGAACAGAACCCTGCCATCATATGTATTTATCATGGATCCCAATTAGTTCCTGCCAAGGCAGCAGCTACTCTTCCTGGGATTTATTATGGATCCCCATTAGTTCCTGCCAAGGCAACAGCTACTCTTCACTGGGGTTTATTATAGATCCCCATTAGTTCCTGCCAAGGCAGCAGCTACTCTTCCTGGTGTTTATTATGGATCCCCATTAGTTCCTGCCAAGGCAGCAGCTACTCTTCCTGGTGTTTATTATGGATCCCCATTAGTTCCTGCCAAGGCTGCAGCTACTCTTCCTGGGGTTTATTATAGATCCCCATTAGTTCCTGCCAAGGCAACAGCTACTCTTCCTGGGATTTATTATGGATCCCCATTAGTTCCTGCCAAGGCAACAGCTACTCTTCACTGGGGTTTATTATAGATCCCCATTAGTTCCTGCCAAGGCAGCAGCTACTCTTCCTGGTGTTTATTATGGATCCCCATTAGTTCCTGCCAAGGCAGCAGCTACTCTTCCTGGTGTTTATTATGGATCCCCATTAGTTCCTGCCAAGGCAACAGCTACTCTTCCTGGTGTTTATTATGGATCCCCATTAGTTCCTGCCAAGGCAACAGCTATTCTTCCTGGTGTTTATTATGGATCCCCATTAGTTCCTGCCAAGGCAGCAGCTACTCTTCCTGGTGTCTATTATGGATCCCCATTAGTTCCTGCCAAGGCAACAGCTACTCTTCACTGGGGATTATTATAGATCACCATTAGTTCCTGCCAAGGCTGCAGCTACTCTTCCTGGGGTTTATTATAGATCCCCATTAGTTCCTGCCAAGGCAACAGCTACTCTTCCTGGGATTTATTATGGATCCCCATTAGTTCCTGCCAAGGCAACAGCTACTCTTCACTGGGGTTTATTATAGATCCCCATTAGTTCCTGCCAAGGCAGCAGCTACTCTTCCTGGTGTTTATTATGGATCCCCATTAGTTCCTGCCAAGGCAGCAGCTACTCTTCCTGGTGTTTATTATGGATCCCCATTAGTTCCTGCCAAGGCAACAGCTATTCTTCCTGGTGTTTATTATGGATCTCCATTAGTTCCTGCCAAGGCTGCAGCTACTCTTCCTGGGGTTTATTATAGATCCCCATTAGTTCCTGCCAAGGCAGCAGCTACTCTTCCTGGTGTCTATTATGGATCCCCATTAGTTCCTGCCAAGGCAGCAGCTACTCTTCCTGGGGTTTATTATAGATCCCCATTAGTTCCTGCCAAGGCAACAGCTACTCTTCCTGGGATTTATTATGGATCATTAGTTCCTGCCAAGGCAACAGCTACTCTTCACTGGGGTTTATTATAGATCCCCATTAGTTCCTGCCAAGGCAGCAGCTACTCTTCCTGGTGTTTATTATGGATCCCCATTAGTTCCTGCCAAGGCAACAGCTATTCTTCCTGGTGTTTATTATGGATCTCCATTAGTTCCTGCCAAGGCTGCAGCTACTCTTCCTGGGGTTTATTATAGATCCCCATTAGTTCCTGCCAAGGCAGCAGCTACTCTTCCTGGTGTCTATTATGGATCCCCATTAGTTCCTGCCAAGGCAACAGCTACTCTTCCTGGGATTTATTATGGATCCCCATTAGTTCCTGCCAAGGCAACAGCTACTCTTCACTGGGGATTATTATAGATCACCATTAGTTCCTGCCAAGGCAGCAGCTACTCTTCCTGGTGTTTATTATGGATCCCCATTAGTTCCTGCCAAGGCAACAGCTATTCTTCACTGGGGATTATTATAGATCACCATTAGTTCCTGCCAAGGCAGCAGCTACTCTTCCTGGTGTTTATTATGGATCCCCATTAGTTCCTGCCAAGGCAACAGCTATTCTTCCTGGGGTTTATTATAGATCCCCATTAGTTCCTGCCAAGGCAGCAGCTACTCTTCCTGTGGTTTATTATAGATCCCCATTAGTTCCTGTCAAGGCAGCAGCTACTCTTCCAGGTGTTTATTATGGATCCCCATTAGTTCCTGCCAAGGCAGCAGCTACGCTTCCTGGGGTTTATTATAGATCCCCATTAGTTCCTGCCAAGGCAACAGCTAATCTTCCTGGGATTTATTATGGATCCCCATTAGTTCCTGCCAAGGCAACAGCTACTCTTCACTGGGGATTATTATAGATCACCATTAGTTCCTGCCAAGGCAGCAGCTACTCTTCCTGGTGTTTATTATGGATCCCCATTAGTTCCTGCCAAGGCAGCAGCTACTCTTCCTGGTGTTTATTATGGATCCCCATTAGTTCCTGTCAAGGCAACAGCTATTCTTCCTGGGGTTTATTATAGATCCCCATTAGTTCCTGCCAAGGCAGCAGCTACTCTTCCTGTGGTTTATTATAGATCCCCATTAGTTCCTGTCAAGGCAGCAGCTACTCTTCCAGGTGTTTATTATGGATCCCCATTAGTTCCTGCCAAGGCAGCAGCTACTCTTCCTGGGGTTATTTATTATGGATCTGGTGTTTATTATGGATCCCCATTAGTTCCTCCCCATTAGTTCCAAGGCAACATGTTACGATCAACTAGGAGTTGTGGGTGGAATCAGGCGCAGAGAGCAGGGTTCAGTCTTTCTTTCAAATGTATTCCCCAGCGCAACAAAACAGTCTCGCCAACACACAGGGCGTATATAAGTTGCCAGTCCAAACAACAGGACAAAATAGTCCGGAGAATAAATACACAAATAACTCACACCATCAAACACAGAGTAACAAAAACAAGCTCGCACATATACCCAGCAGGCCTAGTGCCCTTAAATAACCTACAAACAAACCCTAATACAAAACAGGTGTACCCAATTACCCAATAACCAAAAACAAACGGAAAGGGAATCGATGGCAGCTAATAGGCCGGCGACGTCGACCGCCGAGCACCGCCCGAACAGGAAGAGGCCCCATCCTCGGCGAGGTTCGTGACAGTAACCCCCCCCTGACGCGCGGCTCCCGCAGCGCGCCGACCCCAGCCTCGAGGACGACCTGGAGGACGAGGCGCGGGGCGATTCGGGTGGAGGCGGTGGAAATCTCTCAAGATGGAAGGATCTAAAATGTCCCTCCCCGGTACCCAGCACCTCTCCTCCGGACCGTACCCCTCCCAGTCCACGAGGTACTGCAGGCCCCTCACCCGGCGTCTCGAGTCCAGAATAGCTCGTACTGTGTACGCCGGAGACCCCTCGATGTCCAGAGGGGGTGGAGGGACCTCCGGTACCTCATTGTCTTCTAGGGGACCAGCTACCACCGGCCTGAGGAGAGACACATGAAACGAGGGGTTAATGCGATAATAAGAGGGAAGTTGCAATCTATAACACACCTCGTTTATCCTCCTCAGGACTTTAAATGGCCCCACACACTGCGGCCCCAGCTTCCGGCAGGGCAGGCGGAGGGGCAGGTTTCGGGTCGAGAGCCAGACCCTGTCCCCCGGTGCGAACACCGGGGCCTCACTACGGTGGCGGTCAGCGTCTCTCTTCTGCCGTTCACTGGCCTGAGAGAATCCTGGACTGCCCACCAGGTGTCTCTAGAGCGCTGTACCCACTCCTCCACCACAGGAGCCTCGGTCTGACTCTGATGCCACGGAGCCAGGACCGGCTGGTAACCCAGTATGCATTCGAATGGCGACATCTTCGTGGACGAATGCCGAAGAGAGTTCTGGGCCAACTCTGCCCACGGGACGTACCTCGCCCATTCTCCTGGCCGGTCCTGACAATACGACCTCAGAAACCTACCCACTTGCTGGTTTACTCTCTCCATCTGCCCATTACTTTCGGGGTGATAACCAGAGGTAAGGCTGACCGAGATCCCCAGACGCTCCATAAACACCTTCCAAACCTGGGACGTGAACTGGGGACCCCGATCAGAGACGATATCCTCTGGAACCCCATAGTGCCGGAAGACGTGGGTAAATAGAGCCTCTGCAGTCTATAGGGCCGTAGGGAGACCAGGCAATGGGAGGAGACGGCAGGACTTAGAGAACCGATCCACAACGACCAGAACGGTAGTGTTCCCTGGGATGGGGAAGATCAGTAAGGAAATCTACCGAGAGATGGGACCATGGCCGTTGTGGAACCGGGAGGGGCTGTAACTTCCCTCTAGGAAGGTGCCTAGGAGCCTTACTCTGGGCGCATACCGAACAGGAAGAGACATAGAGCCTCACATCCTTAGCTAAGGTGGGCCACCAATATTTCCCCCTAAGACCCTGCACTGTCCTATCAATCCCCGGATGACCCGCAGACGGTAGTGTGTGAGCCCACCGAATCAATTTATCACGGACACCAAGCGGTACGTAACTTCGACCAGTCGGACACTGTGTAGGCGCAGGTTCAACCCTCAACGCCCGCTCGATGTCCACGTCCACCTCCCACACCACTGGGGCCACCAGCCGAGAGGCTGGAAGGATGGGAGTGGGTTCGATGGACCGGTCCTCGGTATCATAGAGACGGGACAGCGCGTCAGCCTTAATGTTGAGGGAACCTGGTCTGTAAGAGATCGTAAATCTAAAACGTGTAAAAAACATGGCCCACCTAGCCTGACGCGGATTTAGTCTCCTTGCTGCTCGAATATACTCCAGATTACGGTGGTCAGTCCAGATGAGGAAAGGGTGTTTAGCCCCTCTAGCCAGTGTCTCCACACCTTCAGGGCTTTACCATAGCTAGTAACTCCCGGTCCCCCACATCATAGTTCCGCTCCGCCAGACCCAGCTTCTTAGAAAAGAAAGCGCAGGTGGCGTGCCCAAGCGCTGAGACAGCACGGCTCCAACCCCAGCCTTGGACGCATCCACCTCCACTATGAATGCTAACGAAGGGTCCGGATGCGCCAACACGGGAGCCCCAGTGAACAGTGCCTTCAACTGGTTGAAGGCTCCATCAGCCTCTGCTGACCACCGCAGACGCACCGGCAGTGAGATAATGGGCGCTGCTACTTGGCCAAAACCCCGGATAAACCTCCGGTAGTTATTGGCAAACCCTAAAAACCGCTGCACCTCCTTTACCGTGGTCGGAGTCGGCCAAATACGCACGGCGTTAACGCGGTCACACTCCATCATCATCCCCGAGCTGGAAATGCGATAACCCAGGAAGGAAACGGCTGGTTTGGAGAACACACATTTCTCAGCCTTGACGTATAGGTCATGCTCCAGCAGTCGCCCAAGAACCTTGCGCACCAGGGAAACATGCGCGGCGCGTGTGGTAGAATAAATCAAAATGTCGTCAATATAGACTACCACACCCTGCCCGTGCAAGTCCCTGAGAATCTCATCTACAAAGGATTGGAAGACGGCTGGAGCATTCTTCAACCCATACGGCATGACGAGGTACTCATAGTGGCCTGATGTGGTACTAAACACTGTTTTCCACTCGTCTCCTCCCCGAATACGCACCAGATTATACGAGCTCCTGAGGTCCAGTTTTGTGAAGAAACGCGCTCCGTGGAATGATTCCACCGCCGTAGCGATGAGAGGTAGCGGATAACTAAAACCCACTGTGATCGTATTGAGACCTCGATAATCAATGCACGGACGCAGACCTCCCTCCTTTTTCCTCACAAAAAATAAACTCGAGGAGACAGGTGACATGGAGGGCCGAATGTACCCCTGTCTCAGAGCTTCCGTGACATATGTCCCCATAGCCAGCGTCTCCTCCTGTGACAGTGGGTACACGTGACTCCGGGGAAGTGCAGCGTTCTCCTGGAGGTTTATCACGCAATCCCACCGTCGATGGGGTGGTAATTTTGTCGCTTTCTTCTTACTAAAAGCGATAGCCAAATCGGCATATTCTGGGGAAATGCGCACGGTGGAAACCTGGTCTGGACTCTCCACCGTCGTGGCACCGATGGAAACTCCTATACACCTACCTGAACACTCGTCTGACCACCCCTGAAGAGCCCCCTGTTTCCAGGAAATTAGGGGATTGTGAATAGCCAGCCAGGGAACCCCCAACACCACCGGAAACCCAGGTGAATCAATAAGGTAGAAACTGATCCTCTCCCTATGATTCCCCTGCGTTACCATGTCCAGCGGAATCGTGGCCTCCCTGACCAGCCCTGACCCTAACGGTCGGCTATCTAAGGAGTGCACGGGGACAGGTGGGTCTGCAACGGAATACCCAATTTACGGGCGAGTCCGCGATCCATAAAACTCCCAGCTGCGCCTGAATCGACTAGCGCCTTATGCTGAAGAGAGGGAAAAACGCAGGGGAAATTTTTTTACAAAAACATGTGACCAACAGGGAGCTCTGGGTGAGTTTGGTGCTTACTCACCTGGGGTGGCCGAGGAGTGTTCAGCCGACCATCTCGACTCCCAGAGGAACTCCCCCAGCACCGGTCTGAAGTGTATCCTCTCCGTCCACAATAGGAGCAGGAGGAGACCCCTCCTCTGGTCCCCCTAGATACAGCTCCTCCCAACTCCATCGGAGTGGGAGTGGGAGAGCTGGAAGGTGGAATTAACAGGACCCCTTCTGAACGCCCGCGGGCAGCTAGCAGGTTGTCCAATCGAATAGACATGTCTATTAGTTCATCCAGGGAGAGAGTTGTGTCCCTGCAAGCTAGCTCCCGGCGGACGTCCTCCCGGAGACTACACCGGTAATGGTCCATCAGGGCCCTGTCATTCCACCCAGCACCAGCAGCTAGGGTCCTAAACTCCAACGCAAAGTCCTGTGCGCTCCTCGTCTCCTGTCTGAGGTAGAACAGTCACTCACCCGCCGCTTTACCCTCTGGTGGATGATCGAACACAGCTCGGAAACGGCGGGTGAACTCCAGGTAGTTGTCCCGAGCCGAGTCTGGACTGTTCCAGACCTCGTTAGCCCAGTCCAGGGCCCTGCCCGTTAAACAGGAGATGAGGAGGCTCACACTCTCCTCACCCGAGGGAGCCGGACGCACGGTAGCCAGGTAGAGCTCCAGCTGGAGCAAAAATTCCTGGCACCCAGCCGCCGCTCCATCGTACTCCCTCGGGGGGAGAGACGCAGTGCGCCGGACTCAGAGGACGACGTAGGTGGAGTAGGTGGTGTCGGCAGTGGGGGAGCTGGGGTAGACGTCGGTAGACCACTCCTCTCCCCTCGTTCCATCCTCTCCATCATCTGGTCCATCGCGGTACCAATCCGATGGAGGACTGCTGTGTGGTGATGGACGCGCTCCTCCATAGTGGGGAGAGGGGTGGTCGCTGCTCCTGCTGATTCCATTTGTGAAGGTGCGGGCTTCTGTTACGATCAACTAGGAGTGGTGGGTGGAATCAGGCGCAGAGAGCAGGGTTCAGTCTTTCTTTCAAATTTATTCCCCAGCGCAACAAAACAGTCACGCCGTATATAAGTTGGGCGTATATAAGTTGCCAGTTCAAACAACAGGACAAAACAGTCCGGAGAATAAATACACGAATAACTCACACCATCAAACACAGAGTAACAAAAACAAGCTCGCACAAACACCCAGCAGGCCTGGTAGCCTTAAATAACCTACAAACAAACCCTAATACAAAACAGGTGTACGCAATTACCCGAATAACCAAAAACAAACGGAAAGGGAATCGATGGCAGCTAATAGGCCGGCGACGACGACCGCCGAGCACCGACCAAACAGGGAGAGGCACCATCCTCGGCGAGGTTCGTGACACAACAGCTATTCTTCCTGGGGTTTATTATAGATCCCCATTAGTTCCTGCCAAGGCAGCAGCTACTTTTCCTGTGGTTTATTATAATAATAGATCCCTATTAGTTCCTGCCAAGGCAGCAGCTACTCTTCCTGGGGTTTATTATGGATCCCCATTAGTTCCTGCCAAGGCAGCAGCTACTCTTCCTGTGGTTTATTATAGATCCCCATTAGTTCCTGCCAAGGCAGCAGCTACTCTTCCAGGTGTTTATTATGGATCCCCATTAGTTCCTGCCAAGGCAGCAGCTACTCTTCCAGGTGTTTATTATGGATCCCCATTAGTTCCTGCCAAGGCAGCAGCTACTCTTCCTGGGGTTTATTATGGATCCCCATTAGTTCCTGCCAAGGCAGCAGCTACTCTTCCTGTGTGGTTTATTATAGATCCTTCCATTAGTTCCTGCCAAGGCAGCAGCTACTCTTCCAGGTGTTTATTATGGATCCCCATTAGTTCCTGCCAAGGCAGCAGCTACTCTTCCTGGGGGTTATTATAGATCCCCATTAGTTCCTGCCAAGGCAGCAGCTACTCTTCCAGGTGTTTATTATGGATCCCCATTAGTTCCTGCCAAGGCAACAGCTACTCTTTCTTGGGTCCATAATATAACATTATTACACCACTACATATCTACAATACAAAATGTATAATACAACAATATGACAATGTTCTACAGTATACCTGTGTGTAGAGTGCGTTCGCTAGCGTTTGTCTGTACTAGCACTAGAGGCATTGTACGTTAGAGTGTTATTATAGCATTTATCCACAGGGGGTTGGTGGCACCTTAATCAGGGAGGACAGGCTGGTGGTAATGACTGGAGCGGAATCAGTGGAATGGTATCAAACACATCAAACACCCGTTTGGTGCCATTCCATTTCCTCTGTTCCATGACATTATTATGAGCTTTCCTCCCCTCAGCAGCCGCCACTGCATTTATCACTAGAGTATCTGGAATGCATATCTTCTGTAGTTTACGTAACCGGTTGTTGAACTGCGGGCCTCTCTCACCTCTCTCCCACTCCAGGACTGGCAGGGTTGGATGCCAAGTCCAGTGGCCGCCTGGGCACCCGAGCCATGGTGTACTACATGTCCACCACAGTCATCGCTGCCGCTCTGGGTGTCATTCTGGTGCTGCTCATCCACCCAGGTAACCCCAAGCTGAAGTCCAACCTCGGGCCTGGCAAGAAGAACGACGACGTCTCCAGTCTGGACGCCTTCTTCGATCTAATTCGAAACCTTTTCCCAGAAAACCTGGTTCAGGCCTGCTTCCAGCAGATCCAGACAGTCACCACAAAAGTCCCCGTACCTACCAACAGGACCAGGGGTCCACCACAGTTTACCATCAAAAGGGCTCTTCAGTACAAGAGTGGGATGAATGTGCTAGGTTGGTACACTTATAGAAAACATGCTCTTAACTGGAATGAATGATTGTCTTAGCAGTCCAGATAATTGATTTGACACTTTTTGCCTCCTTTTGAAACTGTAGGTTTGATCGGTTTCTTTGTGGCTTTCGGGATAATCATGGGGAAGATGGGAGAAAAGGC
Source organism: Oncorhynchus keta (assembly GCF_023373465.1). Classification (NCBI taxonomy): domain Eukaryota; kingdom Metazoa; phylum Chordata; class Actinopteri; order Salmoniformes; family Salmonidae; genus Oncorhynchus; species Oncorhynchus keta. The sequence continues at coordinate 83,624 of NW_026283646.1, forward strand.
CAAGCTCATGCTGGAGTTTTTTAACGTTCTCAACGAGATCGTCATGAGGATTGTTGGCATGATTATGTGGTAAGTCTTATCCTCTCTAGAGTTATATACCTCTACCCCCCTCCTCTAAAATAACAGGCATTCTAGGAAGTCCACTCTAGTCACTGTGGCCAAAGGAGAAAAGTGTTATTTATTACAGGAAATTAGCCCCCAATGTACATGTTTGCCCCAATATTCCCAATTACATACCACTATTGACCTTTCATTAGTTTTACCAAACTGCAAAACTAATCTCACCAAGGTCTCTCCCAGGTATTCCCCTTTCGGTATCGCCTGTCTCATCTGTGGGAAGATCATCTCAATCGATGATCTGGAAATGGTTGCCAGGCAACTGGGAATGTACATGGTGACCGTGATCGTGGGCCTTGTCATCCACGGTGCCATATTTCTACCGTTAATATACTTAGTCATCGTGAAGAAAAACCCCTATGTCTTCTTCATGGGAATCTTTCAGGCCTGGGTCACCGCTATTGGGACAGCATCTAGGTACAAGACCCAAACCTATTCTCTAACCTATTCTCTAACCTATTCTCAAACCCATTCTCTAACCCATTCTCTAACCTATTCTCTAACCTATTCTCTAACCTATTCTCTAACCTATTCTCAAACCCATTCTCTAACCTATTCTCTAACCTATTCTCTAACCTATTCTCTAACCTATTCTCTAACCTATTCTCTAACCTATTCTCTAACCTATTCTCTAACCTATTCTCTAACCTATTCTCAAACCCATTCTCTAACCTATTCTCTAACCTATTCTCTAACCTATTCTCTAACCTATTCTCAAACCCATTCTCTAACCTATTCTCTAACCTATTCTCTAACCTATTCTCTAACCTATTCTCAAACCCATTCTCTAACCTATTCTCTAACCTATTCTCTAACCTATTCTCTAACCTATTCTCTAACCCATTCTCTAACCTATTCTCTAACCTATTCTCTAACCTATTCTCTAACCCATTCTCTAACCTATTCTCAAACCCATTCTCTAACCTATTCTCTAACCTATTCTCTAACCTATTCTCTAACCCATTCTCTAACCCATTCTCTAACCTATTCTCTAACCTATTCTCTAACCTATTCTCTAACCCATTCTCTAACCCATTCTCTAACCTATTCTCTAACCTATTCTCTAACCTATTCTCTAACCCATTCTCTAACCTATTCTCTAACCTATTCTCTAACCTATTCGCTTCTTCTCTGTCACCCTCCCTTTTCCCTCTGTCATACTTATTATTGCCTTTCCCAGAACCCATTCTAGAACCCATTCTAGAACCCATTCTAGAACCCATTCTGCTTGTTTACGATAAGACAGACAAAACAAGATGCCTTGACCTTGCTTGTTTTGTCTCCACTCTACAGATAAACTAAAAACAAGAGTAATGTTATTGTGGTGCACACAGCGCAAAGTTGCTTTCAAAGATTAAAAACCTCAGCTTAGGTTAGGATAAATAGTTCATTTATATTAAGGACTCTGCATTACCCAACCTATTTTATAGATTGTATGACAGAGTAGGTTGTGAGCCACAGCCGAAGCTCACACTGAGATGATAACAGCAACAGAGATGCCCTAGAGGGGTGTCCACATTTCACGGGTCGTCTGATACCTTCATGCATGACACCAGATTTGTAGAGCTTAGCTACCACAATGTAGTTAGACTCTTGTTGACTAATCTTACTGCTTAAAGTAGGACCCTTTAAAAGTCCCCCTTTGAGGGAACATAATGCTCAATGCATAATATAGATATTATGTCAATTCAGTGTTTAATACCATTCCAAGTCTTGTGGGCGGCAGCGTAGCCTAGTGGTTAGAGCGTTGGACTAGTAACCGGAAGGTTGCAAGTTCAAACCCCCGAGCTGACAAGGTACAAATCTGTCGTTCTGCCCCTGAACAGGCAGTTAACCCACTGGTCCTAGGCCGTCATTGAAAATAAGATTTTGTTCTTAACTGACTTGCCTGGTTAAATAAAGGTAAAATTTAAAAAAAGATGTATTAAGTACGAGTTCTGTACCCGTCTCTCAGTGCTGGTACCCTGCCAGTCACATTCCGCTGTCTGGAGGAGAACTTGGGCATCGATAAGCGAGTGACGAGATTCGTGCTCCCCGTGGGCGCCACTATCAACATGGACGGCACTGCGCTTTACGAGGCCGTGGCAGCCATCTTCATCGCCCAGATGAATAACATCGACCTCGACTACGGCCAGATCGTCACTGTCAGGTAGGACACTTCTAATCCTACATGACTTTTGGACTATCATGTCACATGACCTAGGATTTCATCTTTATTTTAAGCCTTTTCCAGACATTAGATTTATACCAAAAATAAAAGCAATTATCTGAGCATGGTGCTGGAAGATGGTGCTGGAGGACGGTGCTGGAAAATGGTGCTGGAGGATGCTGCTGGCCCATCTGACATAATAAGAAAAGGGACCGTTTATTGAAAACCCTTTAAATAAAGGTTCAAATTCAGGTCATGTGACATGATTGTTCAAAACAAGGTGCCCTATACATGACGTATTGACCTTGACAAAAAAATGTAACCTTGGCCAGTGTGTAATTAACTGAGATCTCTCATCCTGATTGTAGCCTGACAGCAACCTTGGCCAGTGTGTAATTGACTGAGATCTCTCATCCTGACTGTAGCCTGACAGCAACCTTGGCCAGTGTGTAATTAACTGAGATCTCTCATCCTGACTGTAGCCTGACAGCAACCTTGGCCAGTGTGTAATTAACTGAGATCTCTCATCCTGATTGTAGCCTGACAGCAACCTTGGCCAGTGTGTAATTAACTGAGATCTCTCATCCTGACTGTAGCCTGACAGCAACCTTGGCCAGTGTGTAATTAACTGAGATCTCTCATCCTGATTGTAGCCTGACAGCAACCTTGGCCAGTGTGTAATTAACTGAGATCTCTCATCCTGACTGTAGCCTGACAGCAACCTTGGCCAGTGTGTAATTAACTGAGATCTCTCATCCTGACTGTAGCCTGACAGCAACCTTGGCCAGTGTGTAATTAACTGAGATCTCTCATCCTGATTGTAGCCTGACAGCAACCTTGGCCAGTGTGTAATTAACTGAGATCTCTCATCCTGATTGTAGCCTGACAGCAACCTTGGCCAGTGTGTAATTAACTGAGATCTCTCATCCTGATTGTAGCCTGACAGCAACCTTGGCCAGTGTGTAAGCTGAGATCTCTCATCCTGACTGTAGCCAGTGTGTAATTAACTGAGATCTCTCATCCTGATTGTAGCCTGACAGCAACCTTGGCCAGTGTGTAATTGACTGAGATCTCTCATCCTGACTGTAGCCTGACAGCAACCTTGGCCAGTGTGTAATTAACTGAGATCTCTCATCCTGATTGTAGCCTGACAGCAACCTTGGCCAGTGTGTAATTAACTGAGATCTCTCATCCTGATTGTAGCCTGACAGCAACCTTGGCCAGTGTGTAATTGACTGAGATCTCTCATCCTGATTGTAGCCTGACAGCAACCTTGGCCAGTGTGTAATTGACTGAGATCTCTCATCCTGACTGTAGCCTGACAGCAACCTTGGCCAGTGTGTAATTAACTGAGATCTCTCATCCTGATTGTAGCCTGACAGCAACCTTGGCCAGTGTGTAATTGACTGAGATCTCTCATCCTGACTGTAGCCTGACAGCAACCTTGGCCAGTGTGTAATTGACTGAGATCTCTCATCCTGATTGTAGCCTGACAGCAACCTTGGCCAGTGTATAATTGACTGAGATCTCTCATCCTGATTGTAGCCTGACAGCAACCTTGGCCAGTGTGTAATTGACTGAGATCTGGCCAGTGTGTAATTAACTGAGATCTCATCCTGACTGTAGCCTGACAGCAACCTTGGCCAGTGTGTAATTGACTGAGATCTCTCATCCTGATTGTAGCCTGACAGCAACCTTGGCCAGTGTATAATTGACTGAGATCTCTCATCCTGATTGTAGCCTGACAGCAACCTTGGCCAGTGTGGGAGCGGCCAGTATCCCCAGTGCTGGATTGGTGACCATGCTACTGATCCTAACAGCCGTTGGGTTACCCACCCAAGACATCAGTCTGTTGGTGGCTGTTGACTGGCTGCTGTGAGTACTCAATCTTGCACTTGTACCTGCATTCACACATACAGAGAATGTTTCCACACACACACAATATCTTCTTGTTACCTCAGGATAAAACTCTGGTCTTCCTCAAAATATTGTCCTCAGCTTTGTTCCCCGAGAGATTACCTTCTGCACTTGTCTGTCTCTGTGTCTGCCTCCCCACCCTAAAAAAATACAGGGATCGGTTCCGAACCTCCGTCAACGTGGTTGGGGACTCCTACGGGGCCGGTATCGTTTACCACCTGTCCAAAGATGAGCTCGATGCGTTTGACGCCGCGCAAAAAGTTGATGAATTTGAGTTGACAAAATCCCAATCCTTCTTGGAGAACAACACCAACCAGTGTGTTTACGCTGCAGCCCACAGCACAGTCATGATAGATGATTGCAAGGTACATTTCATCTTTAAGGATATAGAGACGTGCATGTAGACTTCCCCGTAACGACTGCCTTTCCTTCTCTTGTCATTTGGTATGTCGACAGACATTGATGTCACCTTATACAGTTATTTTGGAGAAAACAATATTTCAAGGTGGAGAAACTAAATAAATATGCTCTTATATTTATTTACTCACTCACTCACTATATGGAAAAGCAGTTTTTGTGATACCTGTGTACTTTTGCTCGACAGTTTACTATCATTCGGATGTTGTGTTTTTGACATAATTTTTCTTTTGAAAACATGTTTCCTCACTTTCCTTTTCTTCCTATGTCTTGTAATAACCTGTGACATGAGTGGGATTCTTTTTCTTCATTGGACATGTATTTGTGGCAGCCCTGCTTACATGATTCGATTCACTTTTAGGGCGCATTTTTAAATCTACATTGTCTGGCTAGTGGTACACATGAAGACTGCTATTTCATCATGTTTATCTAAACAGTGGCAGACATATTATGGACCTGTCAAAAATCCTTCTTTCTACTGTAGCTAGCTATGTTTTAGACCAAAAACTCAATGAAAAGTCCATGCTCTTATTTTCAGAGCATTTTACTGATCCATTTGTCATGGATCATTGTTCTATTGCTTTGCTTGCATGGGACGATTACTAATCCCTGTTTTATACTGTAATTTAGTTGTTTTCTTATTCAACATTATTGTCCCGGTAATTCTGTTGGGCAGAGAATCCATAAAATACATGGCCAAGATAGAAAACAAAACTGACTCATCAATGTTTTACAGTCTCCTGTCAGTGAGAAAACACATTTCAATCCATCTTCAGTATCTACTGTCGCTTCAGTATTCAGAGAGGATTCAATCTATCTTCTGTATCTGCTGTCGCTTCAGTATTCAGAGAGGATTCAATCTATCTTCTGTATCTGCTGTCGCTTCAGTATTCAAAGAGGATTCAATCTATCTTCTGTATCTGCTGTCGCTTCAGTATTCAGAGAGGATTCAATCTATCTTCTGTATCTGCTGTCGCTTCAGTTCAGAGAGGATTCAAGTCTATCTTCTGTATCTGCTGTCGCTTCAGTATTCAAAGAGGATTCAATCTATCTTCTGTATCTGCTGTCGCTTCAGTATTCAGAGAGGATTCAATCTATCTTCTGTATCTGCTGTCGCTTCAGTATTCAAAGAGGATTCAATCTATCTTCTGTATCTGCTGTCTCAGTATTCAAAGAGGATTCAATCTATCTTCTGTATCTGCTGTCGCTTCAGTATTCAAAGAGGATTCAATCTATCTTCTGTATCTGCTGTCGCTTCAGTACTCAAAGAGGATTCAATCTATCTTCTGTATCTGCTGTCGCTTCAGTATTCAGAGAGGATTCATCTTCTATCTTCTGTCAGAGAGGATTCAGTCTGCTGTCGCTTCAGTACTCAAAGAGGATTCAATCTATCTTCTGTATCTGCTGTCGCTTCAGTATTCAGAGAGGATTCAATCTATCTTCTGTATCTGCTGTCGCTTCAGTATTCAAAGAGGATTCAATCTATCTTCTGTATCTGCTGTCGCTTCAGTACTCAGAGAATATTCTTTCTTTTCTTTTCTTTCTATTGGGACCAAATTTGCGGGAATCCCAGTAAATTCAACCAATTCAACCAAAATTCAACCGACCAACCAAATTCAACCAAAAGGATGGCCTGCAAGTATTACCCCTTGGTTTCTCTGCTCAAACCCTTTGACAGCTTCAATATGACTGTGCCTTGGTCTTACAGTTAGATGTCCCTGGTAATTGCTTGCAGGTATCCATGGGCAATGGAAACGGCCACCCCAACGGCCACCCCAACACTGCAGATTTCTCTCGCTTGTTGAGGAGGAACCGTGGAAACGAGAGTAAAGCAGCACCCTGCTCCGACCTCATCCTGACTTCCACAAGCTTCCCTTCCTGACCAAAATAAAGAACGTAACCACACTTAGCCCTGTAATCACAAGCTTTGGTGCATCCGTCTTACTTCCTGTGGTCTGACTATGGTCAGTTCATTGACTATGGGATGAAGCTCCCCTCCCACAAAGACAACGTAGGTACGCATCCACTTGTACCTATCTTAAACCATTAGATTAGGACTTCCAAATGACATTGCTTAAGCTGTGCTGGTGATTTTTAAGGCATTGTTTAGTATAATGGACCCATTCAGGTGGTTGTATTCTGAACCTTACTCGACAGTGCATGTTCTCTGATATACGCAATGCCGCACTTTTGTTGCTGCTCAACCTTTTGGGGAAAAAGCAATCCTTCTGTCTGTTTTATGTATAAAACATGTAGGGGTTTTGTTAGCGCCAGAATCAGTTCAGAGAATGTGTGCTTATGGGATGTGGCCTTGCCAGTTGTATACAAGGACCAGTTGAGGAGTGTTATGATGAGAAGCCCCTCCATGGAGAACCCTCCTGTCAGTCACTACTATTCCTATTCCTGACCCTGCACAACCTTATAACAATATGTTCCAGAAACACTTGATGTTCCAGGGGTTGCTAGATATTCAGTGGTGGTCGATTCACTTTTCTTTGGTTTCCAGAGTGGCTTTGACGCTTTCTAAAACCTGCTGCCTTCTAATAGCACTAAGAATAAAATAACTTAAAGAGCCTTGGTAATGCACATTTTCTTAAAAATATAAAAATTGCAAAAACGTCAAGGCAAACAGTGAACTATCTCAAAAAGCCCTTGACTTTACTACTGCCTCTTGTTGCAGTCAACCAATAGCAGCAAACAGGTTCTGAAACCGTTAACGTAACAACATCCCGCAGCAAAGGGAAGGAGAATGTTGACCATGTGGCTCCCCCTAGTGGCAGAATAAAAACAAGTGTTGGGTGTGTTGAAGGAGCTACAATACCTTTGACTTAGAGGATTAAACTCTGGCATCGGCACACATGATCAGCCTCTAAGCACTGGAGCTTACCTCTGACTTAACATCACTAAATGCCTCCAAATGCGGCTGTTGCGTATTTATAGACAGCCAACGACGCAAGGTGCATATGGACAGCATTAACAAGACATGTGCAGAGGCAGGAAGAGAATTGAATATGTTCCTCCCTGGCTGTAAGAGGACAAACACACCAACAATCAATATATTCTATATGTTTTTGTGTGTCTGTATATAACGTATACGTGCATTCCAGTGTGTGAATGTGTGTGTCAAAGAAAGAGTGAAAAAGAGAGAGAGAACAAAAGACAGAATAATAGATGGTAGGGAGAGAGTAAGAGATGGTAGAGAGAGAGTAAGAGATGTCAGGCAGAGAGAGAGTAAGAGATGTCAGGTAGAGAGAGAGTAAGATATGGTAGAGAGTGAGTAGGAGATGGTAGAGAGAGAGTAGGAGATGGTAGAGAGAGAGAGAGTAAGAGAGAGTAAGAGATGGTAGAGAGAGAGTAAGAGATGGTAGAGAGTGAGTAGGAGATGAGAACAAAAGAGATAGAGTAAGAGAGAGTAAGAGTTGGTAGAGAGAGAGTAAGAGATGTAGAGAGAGAGTAAGAGATGGTAGAGAGAGAGTAACAAAAGAGAGTAAGAGATGGTAGAGAGAGAGTAAGAGATGGTAGAGAGAGAGTAAGAGAGAGAGAGAGAGAGAGAGTAAGAGAGAGTAAGAGTATGGTAGAGAGAGAGTAAGAGATGGTAGAGAGTGAGTAGGAGATGGTAGAGAGAGAGTAAGAGATGGTAGAGAGAGAGAAGAGAGAGTAAGAGATGGTAGAGAGAGAGTAAGAGATGGTAAGAGTTGGTAGAGAGAGAGTAAGAGATGGTAGAGAGTGAGTAGGAGATGGTAGAGAGAGAGTAAGAGAGAGTAAGAGTTGGTAGAGAGAGAGTAAGAGATGGTAGAGAGTGAGTAGGAGATGGTAGAGAGAGAGTAAGAGAGAGTAAGAGATGGTAGAGAGAGAGTAAGAGAGAGTAAGAGATGGTAGAGAGAGAGGGTAAGAGATGGTAGAGAGAGAGTAGATGGTAGAGAGAGAGAAGGAGATGGTAGAGAGAGAGAGTAAGAGATGGTAGAGAGAGAGTAGATGGTAGAGAGAGAAGGAGATGGTAGAGAGAGAGAGTAAGAGATGGTAGAGAGAGAGTAGATGGTAGAGAGAGAGAAGGAGATGGTAGAGAGAGAGAGAGTAAGAGATGGTAGAGAGAGAGAAGGAGATGGTAGAGAGAGAGTAAGAGATGGTAGAGAGAGAGTAAGAGATGGTAGAGAGAGAGTAGGAGATGGTAGAGAGAGAGTAAGAGATGGTAGAGAGAGAGTAGGAGATGGTAGAGAGAGAGTAAGAGAGAGTAAGAGATGGTAGAGAGAGAGAAGGAGATGGTAGAGAGAGAGTAAGAGATGGTAGAGAGAGTAAGAGATGGTAGAGAGAGAGAAGGAGATGGTAGAGAGAGAGAAGGAGATGGTAGAGAGAGAGTAAGAGATGGTAGAGAGAGAGTAAGAGATGGTAGAGAGAGAGTAAGAGATGGTAGAGAGAGAGTAAGAGATGGTAGAGAGAGAGTAAGAGATGGTAGAGAGAGAGAGAGAGAGAGAGTAAGAGATGGTAGAGAGAGAGAGAGAGAGAGAGTAAGAGATGGTAGAGAGATGGTAGAGAGATGGTAGAGAGAGGGAGTAAGAGATGGTAGAGAGATGGTAGAGAGAGAGTAAGAGATGGTAGAGAGAGGGAGTAAGAGATGGTAGAGAGATGGTAGAGAGATGGTAGAGAGAGGGAGTAGGAGATGGTAGAGAGAGGGAGTAGGAGATGGTAGAGAGATGGTAGAGGGAGAGTAGGAGATGGTAGAGAGAGGGAGTAAGAGATGGTAGAGAGATGGTAGAGGGAGAGTAGGAGATGGTAGAGAGAGGGAGTAAGAGATGGTAGAGAGATGGTAGAGGGAGAGTAGGAGATGGTAGAGAGATGGTAGAGAGATGGTAGAGAGAGAGTAGGAGATGGTAGAGAGAGGGAGTAGGAGATGGTAGAGAGATGGTAGAGGGAGAGTAGGAGATGGTAGAGAGAGGGAGTAAGAGATGGTAGAGAGATGGTAGAGGGAGAGTAGGAGATGGTAGAGAGATGGTAGAGGGAATATAGGCTTGTAAGCTGGTCGGCCCTGAAAGTCAGTGCTTTGTGTGTTTGTATTTCTATGCTAAACGACAACCTTGCCTTGTCAACCACAATCTGTTCAGTCAGTCAGCGTGATGATTACGACAATGTTAATTACAGTCAAATAATCCATATCAACAGAAAATTTGCCCTTCAATTTGGATTTGAAAAGTTCAGCTCCATCTCCAGCATGCTCATTTGTGACTCTGAAAAAAAGGAAGGCCGGTCCTCCCTTTATAAAAGTTCTGTTTCAGACACTTCCTCTAATGTATGTCGTATCAACATGATAAATACAAAGACCGAAAAAGTAGCTTTCAATTACAGATAGGACTATTTGGAGCTCGGTGTGTGTGTGTCCAGCACTGCACTGTACAAACCTCTGTACCTGGACCAGTAAGGTTATATAACAACAAGACCATAACCTTGCAGTGGATGCTGGGTAGAATCTCAATAGGGAACTGATCTTTACAGCAGTACTGGGTCTCAGAAACACTCTGGACGGAACCTGTTGAAGAGCAGCATTATCTTACATCTCCATGTTCAAAGTGCCTCCTTGCACTTTGTGGATATAACATATACTAGATCCAGGTAGATATTTAGGTGAAACGTTTTGTAGTGAATCCTAAACAAATATGATCTCACAGAGGGTTCTGCTCAGGGTTTCTATAACGATAGGAAAACCATATGCAAATGTAGAACTGCGTTGTTTGTCCTTTTACTTTGGGTAGTAGTCTACTAGTCTCACAGAGATATTAACTTTCCAATGTTAGGTTCTTATTTTTCAGAGTAAATAACCCACCGACACTAGAGAAGCTTTAACCAAGTTGAATTCTTCCCAAAGGTTCTGTACAGCTGTAATCAGACAACCCAACATTTGTCCCATCCAGATATTTATATCCCACTTAAGACACTCCCTCTCTCCAATCCTTACAGTATATGCCCAACAGGAAGAAGGTAACCAGATAAGAAACCCTGATTACTGACCTCACCTCCCATTTGCTGACCTCAACCCCTCCTTCACCTAATCCACAGATGTCCATCTGTCTTCCCTATATCAACACTTGCTCTCCTCTCCTCCATCAAACACATTCCACAGAGAACCCTTAACTTTCTCCTTTGATTCTATGCTTCTTCTCTATCATTTATTTAATGTCTCAATGTTCAAAATGTTGAATCCAACACCAATATACATATGGAATTGTTTGGTCTTTTTCAGGGAGACAGATGTAGTTAATACTCTTAATGCAGACACAGAATGATCCAGAAAATGGTCTGGAAAGAGAGGAAAAATAAGAGAAAAAAGTGCTGTATTTTCCACCACTATGGACTGGGTGGTGTTATTTTATTGTTTGTTTTACAGTATCCTTGTTACTTTTGTTGTTAGGTTGACAAGATAAGAGGGAAAAGTCCAATTAAAGGTGTAGCTTTCTCAGAGTGGAATCAAGACGACAGGGGCAGGCATCAACAGAGCTTTGGTGCTGGTAGCTACTGTATGTATGTACGTTAGCTGAATATCAGGTTCAGGCAACATTTTTTCAGGCAACCTATGCACCTATGCAAAATGCTCTTGAGTCTTGTCCAGACATAGAGACAAAGCTGAACACTGTTAAACATCAGTGCTTCATAAATTCACTTTAAATGTTTTCTTTCTCCGTTTGGCTTTTTCCTCTTTTTATTTTTCTATGAATATCTGTTGAAATGTACATGTAGACCATTCTTCTGCTGTCTATTTTCTATCCTGGATTTTGATTCAATGCACATATGTGTCCAAGAACGTGTTGGAACATTCTTCCTCATTGTTGTGTAATCTGTCTGATGTTGACTGTGTGAATGTGTGGTTCTAGAATCTGTCTGATGTTGACTGTGTGAATGTGTGGTTCTAGAATCTGTCTGATGTTGACTGTGTGAATGTGTGGTTCTAGAATCTGTCTGATGTTGACTGTGTGAATGTGTGGTTCTAGAATCTGTCTGATGTTGACTGTGTGAATGTGTGGTTCTAGAATCTGTCTGATGTTGACTGTGTGAATGTGTGGTTCTAGAATCTGTCTGATGTTGACTGTGTGAATGTGTGGTTCTAGAATCTGTCTGATGTTGACTGTGTGAATGTGTGGTTCTAGAATCTGTCTGATGTTGACTGTGTGAATGTGTGGTTCTAGAATCTGTCTGATGTTGACTGTGTGAATGTGTGGTTCTAGAATCTGTCTGATGTTGACTGTGTGAATGTGTGGTTCTAGAATCTGTCTGATGTTGACTGTGTGAATGTGTGGTTCTAGAATCTGTCTGATGTTGACTGTGTGAATGTGTGGTTCTAGAATCTGTCTGATGTTGACTGTGTGAATGTGTGGTTCTAGAATCTGTCTGATGTTGACTGTGTGAATGTGTGGTTCTAGAATCTGTCTGATGTTGACTGTGTGAATGTGTGGTTCTAGAATCTGTCTGATGTTGACTGTGTGAATGTGTGGTTCTAGAATCTGTCTGATGTTGACTGTGTGAATGTGTGGTTCTAGAATCTGTCTGATGTTGACTGTGTGAATGTGTGGTTCTAGAATCTGTCTGATGTTGACTGTGTGAATGTGTGGTTCTAGAATCTGTCTGATGTTGACTGTGTGAATGTGTGGTTCTAGAATCTGTCTGATGTTGACTGTGTGAATGTGTGGTTCTAGAATCTGTCTGATGTTGACTGTGTGAATGTGTGGTTCTAGAATCTGTCTGATGTTGACTGTGTGAATGTGTGGTTCTAGAATCTGTCTGATGTTGACTGTGTGAATGTGTGGTTCTAGAATCTGTCTGATGTTGACTGTGTGAATGTGTGGTTCTAGAATCTGTCTGATGTTGACTGTGTGAATGTGTGGTTCTAGAATCTGTCTGATGTTGACTGTGTGAATGTGTGGTTCTAGAATCTGTCTGATGTTGACTGTGTGAATGTGTGGTTCTAGAATCTGTCTGATGTTGACTGTGTGAATGTGTGGTTCTAGAATCTGTCTGATGTTGACTGTGTGAATGTGTGGTTCTAGAATCTGTCTGTTGACTGAATGTGTGGTTTAGAATCTGTCTGATGTTGTGTGAATGTGTGGTTCTAGAATCTGTCTGATGTTGACTGTGTGAATGTGTGGTTCTAGAATCTGTCTGATGTTGACTGTGTGAATGTGTGGTTCTGAGAATCTGTCTGATGTTGACTGTGTGAATGTGTGGTTCTAGAATCTGTCTGATGTTGACTGTGTGAATGTGTGGTTCTAGAATCTGTCTGATGTTGACTGTGTGAATGTGTGGTTCTAGAATCTGTCTGATGTTGACTGTGTGAATGTGTGGTTCTAGAATCTGTCTGATGTTGACTGTGTGAATGTGTGGTTCTAGAATCTGTCTGATGTTGACTGTGTGAATGTGTGGTTCTAGAATCTGTCTGATGTTGACTGTGTGAATGTGTGGTTCTAGAATCTGTCTGACTGTTGAACTGTGTGATGTTGATGTGTGGTTCTAGAATCTGTCTGATGTTGACTGTGTGAATGTGAATCTGGATGTTGACTGTGTGAATGTGTGGTTCTAGAATCTGTCTGATGTTGACTGTGTGAATGTGTGGTTCTAGAATCTGTCTGATGTTGACTGTGTGAATGTGTGGTTCTAGAATCTGTCTGATGTTGACTGTGTGAATGTGTGGTTCTAGAATCTGTCTGATGTTGACTGTGTGAATGTGTGGTTCTAGAATCTGTCTGATGTTGACTGTGTGAATGTGTGGTTCTAGAATCTGTCTGATGTTGACTGTGTGAATGTGAATGTGATGGTTCTAGAATCTGTCTGATGTTGACTGTGTGAATGTGTGGTTCTAGAATCTGTCTGATGTTGACTGTGTGAATGTGTGGTTCTAGAATCTGTCTGATGTTGACTGTGTGAATGTGTGGTTCTAGAATCTGTCTGATGTTGACTGTGTGAATGTGTGGTTCTAGAATCTGTCTGATGTTGACTGTGTGAATGTGTGGTTCTAGAATCTGTCTGATGTTGACTGTGTGAATGTGTGGTTCTAGAATCTGTCTGATGTTGAATGTGTGGTTCTAGAATCTGTCTGTGTGGTTCTAGAATCTGTCTGATGTTGACTGTGTGAATGTGTGGTTCTAGAATCTGTCTGATGTTGGCTGTGTGAATGTGTGGTTCTAGAATCTGTCTGATGTTGACTGTGTGAATGTGTGGTTCTAGAATCTGTCTGATGTTGACTGTGTGAATGTGTGGTTCTAGAATCTGTCTGATGTTGACTGTGTGAATGTGTGGTTCTAGAATCTGTCTGATGTTGACTGTGTGAATGTGTGGTTCTAGAATCTGTCTGATGTTGGCTGTGTGAATGTGTGGTTCTAGAATCTGTCTGATGTTGACTGTGTGAATGTGTGGTTCTAGAATCTGTCTGATGTTGACTGTGTGAATGTGGGATTCTTGAATCTGTCTGATGTTGACTGTGTGAATGTGTGGTTCTAGAATGTGTCTGATGTTGACTGTGTGAATGTGTGGTTCTAGAATCTGTCTGATGTTGGCTGTGTGAATGTGTGGTTCTAGAATCTGTCTGATGTTGACTGTGTGAATGTGTGGTTCTAGAATCTGTCTGATGTTGACTGTGTGAATGTGTGGTTCTAGAATCTGTCTGATGTTGACTGTGTGAATGTGTGGTTCTAGAATCTGTCTGATGTTGACTGTGTGAATGTGTGGTTCTAGAATCTGTCTGATGTTGACTGTGTGAATGTGTGGTTCTAGAATCTGTCTGATGTTGACTGTGTGAATGTGTGGTTCTAGAATCTGTCTAATGTTGAATGTGTGTGAGTGAACTAAAGAAAGTATGAATTTAATTTGTCTAAAATGTAAAAATATAATTTTCTCTGTCAGACAAATGGACTAAAAGTGTGGTAAAGTGTTTTACTACTTCTTGTGTACATATAATTATGGAAACCAATAAATGTTGAAATTAAAAATGAAAAACTGATTGTTTCTTTCATGACGTATGGTCCCAGAGTACCAAAGCACGGTAGTAGTTGTATTTAAACCTCAGTAGTTGTAGTTAGTTCATAGTTTAAAATGATCTGCAGTACACTTTATGAACAGACGTGGAAATACAAGGGAGAAACTACATTTGGTAACCATTTAGTGTAGCTGACTAATGAAGTGTTGTAATGGTTTAAAATGCATCCATTATACTGCAGCAGTAGCTATGCACTGAGCATCATACAACTGTCTAAAACTAGAAGAACACTGAGTGTTTAAAACGAATACATATGAAGTATAAAGTATATTATACTTACTATGACTCACATACCGGCATTCATCTGAACAATACGTAATGCCACAGTCAGCAGGATTTTACACCCAGTGGAAATGTAGTGAAAAGCAGGGCTCTAAGTAGGTTGGTATTCAGTCTTTCTGCTATGCTTGACTTATTGTGGCTGTGTAGCACTTATGTGAGTCCCTGAGTGTGTGTCACTATGAAACACCTAGGAAGACATTCATTTATATTCTGTATGGATTCTGTATTTTCTTTTACAGGTTGATCAAAAACATGTACACAAATAAGATTTGTTGATAAAAAAATAGTGCAATATCAAAACAAAAATAACAACAACAATAACAACAACAACAATAACAACAACAACAACAACAACAACACTGGTCGGTGAGTGAGAATTAGAAATTCAGTATGACCTTGTTTTCTTTTTTTCTATCAATGGTTCTGACAGTGTTTGTAACTTTGATAATATACATAATGTCAACAGACATATAGCGACGTGTTCATCCATAGCCCATCAGAACAGGTGTTTATCAATCTGACTTATCTGGGCTACCAAAGGTCAAAGGGACAGTTCAAACTCACACGCCACAGACGTGTCCCACATACATTCTAGAATGTCTCCATTCATAGTCATAGAATCAGGAATCACTAGCTACAGATGTAGGGTCTTAATTTGATCACCCGGTTGTTGCAGCAAATTTCCTGCAAGGTAGGAAATGCAAACTTGTAGTTATTCAAAGTTTAAAAAGAGTTCTAAAGTTTGTAATTTCCGCTTAAAAATGTCAGACTTGATTTGCCGTAAGTACAAAAATGCATTATCAACCCCTACAAAAATGAATTATAAACCACACAATCATTCACATTTCCAGTTGCTGCAGGATTCTTTCCCTGCTGTGAGAAATCTTTCCATAACATAGACTGACCAGGTGAATCCAGGTGAAAGCCATGATCCATTATTGATGTCACTTGTTAAATTCACTTCAATCAGTGTAGAAGAAGGGGAGGAGACTGGATTGTGCTTTGAGACAATTGAGACATGGATTGTGTCTGTGAGCCATTCAGAGGGTGAATGGGCAAGACAAAATATTTAAGTGCCTTTGAACAGGGTAGGTGCCAGGTGCACCCGTTTGTGTCAAGAACTGCAATGCTGCTGGGTTTTTCACACTCAACAGTTTCCTGTGTGTGTCAAGAATGGGGGGATCCACCCATTATGCCACCCATTATGCCACCCATTATGCCACCCATTATGCCACCCATTATGCCACCCATTATGCCACCCATTATGCCACCCATTATGCCACCATTGACTAGAATGGGGAGACCTGTTCCATTCTATGTCTCAGGTGTCCGTTGTTCTTATTTTGTCCCCGTTCTGCATCTCCTTGGCCCGTCTCAGTCCAGCGGCTCTTTCTCAGGGAGGTCCTCCAGAAGTATAACAGTGTACTCTCCAGCGTGGTTGTTTTCCCTTGGCCTCTCTTTAGACAGAAACCTCTCCATTTCCCGCTCCGCCTTCTCATCTCCTGAGCTCTCGTTGGCGACCTTCTTCTCAGATGCCTGGGCCGGTGCATTCCACCTGCAAGATGATTTGACATGGTTTAATTCCATGGTTTGTAACTAAGTGACAACATGTTTCAATCTCATGAACATATTTCCCTAGATGGGTTTGAAAGTGGTGTATTTTACCTGTCTCTGGTACCTATGGCGACACAGATTACGACCAACACCGCCACGCCCGCGACAAAGGCAACGATGATCAACCAACCTGGAGGAGGAGGAGAAGAAGACGAAGCAGACAGTGAGGGGAAGTGACCCGTGTCTCTACTGGAACCTCTAATACGTACACATAACATTGTCTTCAAATGTAAACTGCACAAAGGAGCAGGACGTTCCCTGGTGTATCACTGGCATATCGTGTTAGCTGGGCGTGTATGATTCAGGAACTGACCCGATGTATATGAATCATGTTGTCTGGATGGGGTTGGTTTTACAGCAGCTGCATCACGAAGAACTGTGGAAATAGAGATTAACTACAATTTACACTCAAAGAGATGTGTTCAATACTAACAAAAAAGTTCTGTTCTCATTACAGCAGGTATATAGACCTGAACACAAGAACTTTGAAGGGACAGAATATTAGTACACTTCTCCTGGATAAACAGTACTGTACCTGTAGAGGTATCCACTGCCGGTTCCTCCCTTGGTAGAGCAAGCCTATTGCTGCCTTGAATTCTTGTCTTTGTTTCAATGAGTGGCTTATCGACTCGGGAGTTGTACGTTTGGCCCTCCTCACCAGCAGGGGCTGCTACTGTGGTGCTACTCTGAGGCAGGAATTCCGACCCTGACCCTTCGATGTCTGAATTCATCCTGACTGTTGTAGGTGCGGCAGAACTGGTGGTTGAGGTCAGCTCTGTGTTCATCTTTGCAGCCCCGCCTTCCTCCAAGCCTGTCATACTGGTTCGGTTAGAACTAGGTGTATGGCTGCTCCCCGAACTTTGGCTAGGTCTGGAGGTGGTACTAAAGCTTGGATCAAGGCTAAGAGGTAACAGGTCTTCTTCTTCAAACTCTGAGATGGGACTATGGCTGGGACTGGGATCCGGTACACGACTAGGGCTGGCGACAAAGTTTGGTCTGAATATATCGTCCTCCAACTCCTCTAGCTCTGTTGTGGGGACAAACTCTGCTGTGGGGACAAACTCTGCTGTGGGGACAAACTCTGCTGTGGGGACAACCTCTGCTGTGGGGACAAACTCTGCTGTGGGGACAACCTCTGCTGTGGGGACAAACTCTGCTGTGGGGACAAACTCTGCTGTGGGGACAAACTCTGCAGTGGGGACAAACTCTGCTGTGGGGACAACCTCTGCTGTGGGGACAAACTCTGCTGTGGGGACAAACTCTGCAGTGGGGACAAACTCTGCTGTGGGGACAAACTCTGCAGTGGGGACAAACTCTACTGTGGGGACAACCTCTGCTGTGGGGACAAACTCTGCTGTGGGGACAAACTCTGCTGTGGGGACAACCTCTGCTGTGGGGACAAACTCTGCTGTGGGGACAAACTCTGCAGTGGGGACAAACTCTGCTGTGGGGACAAACTCTGCAGTGGGGACAAACTCTACTGTGGAGACAACCTCTGCTGTGGGGACAAACTCTGCTGTGGGGACAAACTCTGCTGTGGGGACAAACTCTGCAGTGGGGACAAACTCTGCTGTGGGGACAAACTCTGCTGTGGGGACAAACTCTGCTGTGGGGCTTTCGGTATCCAGGATCATTTCATCTTCCTCTGGTGAATCAGGTCTATCACTTGGACTGGAATCATAGTCGTACTTTTCATAATTGTCCTCTGTGTTGCTTTGACTGGGGCGAGGAGTTGGACTGGGGCGAGGAGTTGGACTGGGGCGGAGGTTAAAGCTAGGTTTAAGGTTGGCGTCAAACAGCTCCCCTTCATCGTCTTGTCCTGAAGTGGGGTGTTTCATACTGCCCTCTGCAGTGGTGCCCTCTGTCTCATCTGTGCTGCCCTCCTCTGGGTCAATGGTGGGCAGCTGGTCTTCCGGGTCAGATGTCACAGGGTCAGGGGTCACCAAATGATCTAGGTCCACTGTTTCGTCACTGCTGGATGTTCCATTGGTGGCATCCGGGGGACCCACTACAAGCTTCTTGAAGATCTTGAAAGTTTCCCAAAGAAAATCCCCAGCAGCCAGAGCGGGAGGTTCTGTCGAGACTGTGACAAAGAGAAGAAAAGACCTCAGCTCAATGATTACCTACTAACATCATGTCCTGACCTTTACAGTAGAGGAAAATTACTGAGCTTTGATGTCTTTGCATGACAAAGGAAGGCCTGGGAGTATCGTGGCCTTTCAGGCTCCTCCCTGAGTACCTGTGTGAACCTGTCGTGTTCTGACTCACCATACAGGAAACATGATTACTAACTGGGATGACTAATCGTCTGCCTTTGTGTTTGACAGAGGTAGTTTCATCAAATCATTTGGTTTTATTCAACCGCAAAACCAATACACCCAAGCCTTTAAATAAACAATGTCTTGGCTTGTCTCTTTTCCCTGTTCTGTTGCCATAATTAGTCAACAGTGCTACTTCCAAAGAGTTTAGGATAGGCTTTGAAGAGGTGCCAAAATGTTACACCCCAACAGAGGTTTTCACGTGAATACGGTGTGCATATATCTTATTCCTGCAAGAGGGCATGCTAGGGAGATAACCAGGGATACACTCTTAGCAGTGAAGATGCCTGGAAGAACCTTTTGGGTTGCCGGACCGGCAGGACCTTTCCAGTTCAAAAAGGTTATTGGAACCCCACCGGAACCTTTTTGTGATGGGAGGGGTTGCATTTTTAAGCTTTTTAATAATATATTGTAGAGGTGGCAGCCTATGAGGAGACTGGAGGCGTGGATTATTGGAAGTGTGGCTTTCAGATCATTTTTGGGGGGCACCCATTAGAGTAAATGTCATTCCTATTCACCATGTTCAGCTTGTACACTGCAAATTTCAATGTTCCTTCGATATTTATGCATATTGCATATTCTAATATAATATGAATAATATAAACATTGCTGATTAAATATATTAATAAAGTAGTAACTATTCCAACTCTGCAATTTTCATAGGCTCTTGACTGAGGAAGTCATTCACCTCAGTAAGCTTCCTTGAACAACAGAACAGATGAACAGGAAGGACATTTACTCAAACCGGTGACCCAACAAGATATATCTTAAAGCCACACCCCTAATAAGCCACGCCTCCACTCCGGGGTTCCTCCTGGAACCTGTTGCTACATTGAAACGTTAAAGGTTCCACCAAGAACCCTCAACTAAACAAAGGTGCAAATATGAGCCATTGACTAGCAATGGTTCCTTGAGAAACTCAGGGGATCCTTGAGGATCTCCTGGGTTCCTCAAGTCACCACTAATTCTAAGTGTACTGTGGCGAGAGGGGGTACTAGGGAGCTGACCAGGGATACTGTTGCCCAAATCCCAAACGTATAATATATAATATATGCCATTTAGCAGACGCTTTTGTATCTCTGGCCCCTTTCCTTAGGTATTTGTTGAATCCTCCAAAGCAGCTTAACTGTTTCATGGAATGTTGAGTGTCATTAAATACTGTTTTCAAACAAAAGGAGAAGTAACTGCTCTTATCTTTGACATTGTTCTTAAAAGTTTTTGACAACACATACATGATGAGGTTTCTCCCTCCTGTCCAATAACAGTTTTACCTGTATGAGGTTTCTCCCTGTCCAATAACAGTTTTACCTGTATGAGGTTTCTCCTGTCCAATAACAGTTTTACCTGTATGAGGTTTCTCCCTCCCTGTCCAATAACAGTTTGACCTGTATGAGGTTTCTCCCTGTCCAATAACAGTTTGACCTGTATGAGGTTTCTCCCTGTCCAATAACAGTTTTACCTGTATGAGGTTTCTCCCTGTCCAATAACAGTTTTACCTGTATGAGGTTTCAGTTTTACCCTCCCTGTCCAATAACAGTTTTACCTGTATGAGGTTTCTCCCTGTCCAATAACAGTTTGACCTGTATGAGGTTTCTCCCTGTCCAATAACAGTTTGACCTGTATGAGTATGGGGTTTCTCTCCCTGTCCAATAACAGTTTTACCTGTATGAGGTTTCTCCCTGTCCAATAACAGTTTTACCTGTATGAGGTTTCTCCCTGTCCAATAACAGTTTTACCTGTATGAGGTTTCTCCCTGTCCAATAACAGTTTTACCTGTATGAGGTTTCTCCCTGTCCAATAACAGTTTTACCTGTATGAGGTTTCTCCCTGTCCAATAACAGTTTTACCTGTATGAGGTTTCTCCCTGTCCAATAACAGTTTTACCTGTATGAGGTTTCTCCCTGTCCAATAACAGTTTTACCTGTATGAGGTTTCTCCCTGTCCAATAACAGTTTTACCTGTATGAGGTTTCTCCCCCTGTCCAATAACAGTTTTACCTGTATGAGGTTTCTCCCTCCCTGTCCAATAACAGTTTGACCTGTATGAGGTTTCTCCCTGTCCAATAACAGTTTTACCTGTATGAGGTTTCTCCCTGTCCAATAACAGTTTTACCTGTATGAGGTTTCTCCCTGTCCAATAACAGTTTTACCTGTATGAGGTTTCTCCCTCCCTGTCCAATAACAGTTTTACCTGTATGAGGTTTCTCCCTGTCCAATAACAGTTTTACCTGTATGAGGTTTCTCCCTGTCCAATAACCCTGTATGAGGTTTCTCCCCCTGAAACAGTTTCACCAAAGCACTTTGGTTTCACAGTTTCTTCAGGATATACAAACATTAATGCACCTGTTGGAACAGCTCAGCAATTGCTACAAAGACTGCTGTGTGTTTGTCTACGTGGGGAGGGGGAAGGGGGAGGGACGGGGGGGGGGGGACTTAGGCACTAAACATGTAAACAATAGGTCCCCAGATTTCACTGAGCTGGAGTACAGGTAGGTTTGAAAGTTTTACAATGAGGCTCTCTGGTGAAGTAGAAAAGTGCAGACTCATCAGACGAGGATAGGATTACTTGAATTCCATAAGCCTGTGTTCAGATACAACAGGAGGTCTTAGACAGTGACCCATTTTACTTGGCTGCACAATCAATGGCCAGCTGGGGATGCCTTAATAACCCTGATTAATACACAACCAATGGCCAGCTGGGGATGCCTTAATAACCCTGATTAATACACAACCAATGGCCAGCTGGGGATGCCTTAATAACCCTGATTAATACACAACCAATGGCCAGCTTGGGATGCCTTAATAACCCTGATTAATACACAACCAATGGCCAGCTGGGGATGCCTTAATAACCCTGATTAATACACAACCAATGGCCAGCTGGGGATGTTTTAATAACCCTGATTAATACACAACCAATGGCCAGCTGGGGATGCCTTAATAACCCTGATTAATACACAACCAATGGCCAGCTGGGGATGTTTTAATAACCCTGATTAATACACAACCAATGGCCAGCTGGGGATGTTTTAATAACCCTGATTAATACACAACCAATGGCCAGCTGGGGATGTTTTAATAACCCTGATTAATACACAACCAATGGCCAGCTGGGGATGCCTTAATAACCCTGATTAATACACAACCAATGGCCAGCTGGGGATGCCTTAATAACCCTGATTAATACACAACCAATGGCCAGCTGGGGATGTTTTAATAACCCTGATTAATACACAACCAATGGCCAGCTGGGGATGCCTTAATAACCCTGATTAATACACAACCAATGGCCAGCTGGGGATGTTTTAATAACCCTGATTAATACACAACCAATGGCCAGCTGGGGATGCCTTAATAACCCTGATTAATACACAACCAATGGCCAGCTGGGGATGCCTTAATAACCCTGATTAATACACAACCAATGGCCAGCTGGGGATGCCTTAATAACCCTGATTAATACACAACCAATGGCCAGCTGGGATGATGTTTTAATGGGGGGCTGGGGATGATTACCCTGATTACACAACCAATGGCCAGCTGGGGATGTTTTAATAACCCTGATTAATACACAACCAATGGCCAGCTGGGGATGCCTTAATAACCCTGATTAATACACAACCAATGGCCAGCTGGGGATGTTTTAATAACCCTGATTAATACACAACCAATGGCCAGCTGGGGATGCCTTAATAACCCTGATTAATACACAACCAATGGCCAGCTGGGGATGTTTTAATAACCCTGATTAATACACAACCAATGGCCAGCTGGGGATGTTTAATAACCCTGATTAATACACAACCAATGGCCAGCTGGGGATGTTTTAATAACCCTGATTAATACACAACCAATGGCCAGCTGGGGATGTTTTAATAACCCTGATTAATACACAACCAATGGCCAGCTGGGGATGCCTTAATAACCCTGATTAATACACAACCAATGGCCAGCTGGGGATGTTTTAATAACCCTGATTAATACACAACCAATGGCCAGCTGGGGATGTTTTAATAACCCTGATTAATACACAACCAATGGCCAGCTGGGGATGCCTTAATAACCCTGATTAATACACAACCAATGGCCAGCTGGGGATGATTTTAATAACCCTGATTAATACACAACCAATGGCCAGCTGGGGATGCCTTAATAACCCTGATTAATACACAACCAATGGCCAGCTGGGGATGCCTTAATTTGCTCAACCAAACATGTTTTTTTTATTATTTTGTTTTATGCTAACACAATGACTCAGAGAAATATACAGCCAGCTGTACTAATACTGAATTAAACAACCAATGGCCAACTGTACTGTACTGAATTAAACTCCATTGTACTGTACTATACTGATTATTAAACAATGGCCATTGAACTGTACTGTACTGAATTAAACTCCATTGAACTGTACTGTACTGTGCTGAATTAAACTCCATTGTACTGTACTGTACTGTACTGTACTGAATTAAACTCCATTGAACTGTACTGTACTGTACTGAATTAAACTCCATTGGACTGTACTGAATTAAACTCCATTGTACTGTACTATACTGAATTAAACTCCATTGAACTGTACTGTACTGTGCTGAATTAAACTCCATTGTACTGTACTGTGCTGAATTAAACTCCATTGTACTGTACCATGCTGTCCAAACTTGTGAAACATAGACATCTTTTCAATGTCTGGAAAATAAGGCTTCTAGGTGTCTTTTCAACGTAATTTAGCTTACTGGGTATGTTGTTACAATGGGGATGGTTGTCAGACTGTGACAAGCAACCCCAACAATAATATCTGATCTTGTTTAATGTGAACACAATTTCTCATGCATTTTTACTTTTGGATGGCCCTGGGCATTGAACCCACAACCCTGGCTTTGCAAGCACCACACACTACCAACTGAGCCAAAGAGCAGGGTTTCACTAATTTGTTTCCTGGGACAGTAATAAATTGTTACTCACCAGGAACAGGGTCGGACTGAACAGGTGCCAGAAGTCCGAAAATAACCCCAAGCAGTAGAGTCCACATCCTGAGATCAGAGATAGGCATCGAGGGTGAGATGAGAGAAGGTGTACTGCTGTGCTCTGGGGTTCTGTTCCCAAGAAGGCTTGTTTTCCTAGGAGTGTCTGTGGGATGTTTGAAGGGTGTAGCTCAACTTTTTATACTGAGATGCGAGTCACATCAGTGCATCATCGATAGCTAGTGACAGTCGATTGGTTGGCAGAGGTGGGCTAGAACACAGAACACACCCTCTCTTTCAAAAACTCTCCCCCTCTGGCTTTCTCCCTCTATCTCATTCAATGGCCACACACACACACACACATACACACACACACACACACACACACACACACACACACACACACACACACACACACACACACACACACACACACACACACACACACACACACACACACACACACACACACACACTCTCTCTCTCTAACTATCCATATCTCTCTTTCTCACATTACCAATAGGCCACTTTTTTTATTTTTTTATCCAACCATATTAATCATGACCAGATATTTAGGAACAGATTGCCATTGCATGGAGTCTGTGAAGGATGAAACCACATGGAAAAAGTGGTAAGCAAGTTAGATTTTAAAATATATATATTTTCACCAAGTCAAATGAATGTATTAATATGTTTCATGATGCTCGTATCTAAACCAAAGTAGATAGTTTTAAGATTGTTTTACAGATCTTCATTTGATCACTCTGTTTCAGGAGAACTTTCCTGCAATGAAAGGACATTTCAAAAGCAAAGTGTATTTGAGTTTTAAAAAGGCTTCTGAAGTTTGTCATTTAAATTTTTAAACTTGATTTCCGCTTATAAAAAATGTATCAACAGCTGCAAAAATGTCCATTAATTATAATCACTTTTTCTGTTGCTGCAAGATTATTTTCCTGCTGTAGAAAACTGGCTCAAATATGAGGTCCTAAATCTAGCAGGAAAGTGCATCCTTGTAGCTGTGTGGATTAACATAGTCTATATGTTTGCCTCGGGGTAAGTTGAGCCGATAGCCACCACAACCCATACAAATAATGATTCTATTTTGTTGATTACATTTGGTCAGTTTTATGCATAGTGTTTTTGCGATATGTCATGCATATGAACTCACGATAGTGCATTTGTATTATAACAGAGCAGACATCATCGTGTCCCGTGTGTACAAATGTAAAACAAGCAGTGGTCTGGTTCCCCTTGACGTTGTTGAGAGAGGAAGTGAGAGGATGGTAGAAGTCCTTTGGAACAGCTGCAAAGCCAGAGTAGCAGAGGAACACAAGTTCATATCTGATGACATGGAGTCTCACAGATCAGTCTCATGGGCTTAGTAGCCTCAAACACAGAGAACTTGTCAACATTGCCATCCACATCCCTGTCCCAGACAACTGGTCAAATGGAAGGGTAAGTGATATTGAAAGAGAGGGTCTATATCTGAATCTATGCATAAATTTAAGATATACAGGATACCACAACTCCAGTTTATGAATGAAACTTTTTACCTACCAGCACCAGGATAACCCCAGTATGTCATCTTTGGTGGCCATCAGGAAGTCAGGATAACTCAGCTAAGGATCTCTTGGTGGCTATGCTCAGGAAGTCAGGATACCTCAGTAGAGGGTCTTTGTGGCCATCAGGAAGTCAGGATAACTCAGTAGAGGATCTTTTTCAGGAAGTCAGGATAACTCAGTATCTTTTGGCCATCATAAGTCAGGATAATTAGAGGATCTTTGGTGGCCATCAGGAAGTCAGGATAACTCAGTAGACATCTTTGGTGGCCATCAGGAAGTCATATAACTCAGTAAATATCTTTGTGGCCAAAGAAGTCAGGATAACTATTTCTTTGTGGCCAACAGTGATGTCTGATAATCAGTAGAATCATGGCCATCAGGAAGTCAGGATAACTCAGTAGATGATCTTTGGTGGCCATCAGGAAGTCATTGAGGATCTTTGGTGGCCATCAGGAAGTGGGATAACTCAGTAGAGGTCTTTGGTGGCCAACAGGAAGTCAGGATAACTCAGTAGAGGATCTTTGGTGGCCATCAGGAAGTCAGGATAACTCAGTAGAGGATCTTTGGTGGCCATCAGGAAGTCAGGATAACTCAGTAGAGGATCTTTGGTGGCCATCAGGAAGTCAGGATAACTCAGTAGAGCAGGCCTGGACAACTCCAGTCCTCAGGGTCTGAATGGTGTCACACTTTTCCCCCAGTCCCAGCTAACACACCTGTCAGTCCCAGCTAACACACCTGTCAGTCCCAGCTAACACACCTGACTCCAATAACCAACTAATCTTGATCTTCAGTTAAAAATGCAATTCGTTTAAATCATGTGTGTTTCTAGGGATGGGCGAAAAGTGACACCAATCAGGCCCCTGAGGACTGGAATTGCCCAGGCCTACTGTAGAGGGTCTTTGGTGGCCCAGTCAGGACCAACAGGAAGTCAGGATGACTCAGTAGAGGGTCTTTGGTGGCCCAGTCAGGACCAACAGGAAGTCAAGATGACTCAGTAGCAGCACCTACGTAGAGAGGTGTGTTTCTCAGATGACTAAACATGTGTGGGATGGGTAGTAGACACCTGTCCCGTCTCGTCCACCACACACCCCTCTGGCTTAAAGTAGAATTGTCATCACTTCCTGGTCTGGGTACTAAGGCCTTTGAAGCTTTAGACAGCCTGAGAGAAAATAAAGGTACGGGCCTGCTCCTGCACGCACACACACCTCCCATGTATAATGTGTTGCTTCCGTCTCTCTCCTTCCCCCAACCTGGGCTTCAACCAGGCACTCTCTGAACACATTGACAAAAGCATTGTTACCTATCTCTCTCCACAAAAGCCATGGGAAAACAACTATTTCAATGTCTCAGAGCAAGTGACGTCAATGATTGCACCGCTAACTAGCTAGCCATTTCACACCGGTTACACATGCATGCATACTGAAGACACACACACACACACACACACACACACACACACACACACACACACACACACACACACACACACACACACACACACACACACACACACACACACACACACACACACACACACACACACACACACTGACATACCTTCATGTAAGCATGCACACACACACATGCATGCCTGTGAGTACACACAGACACGGGATGGTGGGATGCTTGACATTTACATATGTACACAGACAGACACAATTGACCTAGTTTTCCAGTAGAACAAACCATGTTTGACTACAATACATGTTTTTATTGCTTTTTCAGCAAAATAAATGTCTGTAACATGGAAGGATGATGGGGAAAGATATGTCTGTACCATGGAAGGATGATGGTGAAAGAGATGTCTGTACCATGGAAGGAGGATGTGGAAATGATCGTTAATCCTGTGGGGAATTTCCAAACATGCTTCATATTGACTGAAGTTTCCTGTATGTGGTTACTTGTGGCTACACTGTGCGTCTGTGTGTGTCCGTGCCAGATGACAAGTGAAACACTTCCACCACAGTGAGCAATACTAAAGGCTGCTGGGTCGGGACCATGTAGAGCAGCACTAATAGAGAGATACAAGTGGTAGTGGATAAGGTTCAGCCACCCACACAGGTCTGTCTGGCAAGAACTAATCAGATGTCTTCAGAACAGGTTTATTGCAGATATTGGGTTCAACACGCCACACTCCTAAAAGTTGCTCAATGGAAAGATACAAGAAAATAATAAGCATAAGCAGGTGCTTCCAGACAACGTATGGGGCAAAGCCAAATACACACAGCTAGTCGAACACATTGACAGGACAAAGGCCCAGTGACTGGTGAGCATATATACAACATGACTGCCATGTAACTAAAGGTCTGCACATGTGCACAAGACCACGACCAACGTGGAATAGCAACTGCACCACAAGCGAAGGTACAGGCAAATTTAGGCTACATACATACATACATCATAAGGCTACACACAGTACATGGTAGCATGAAGCTACATAAAGACTGTAAAGGTACATAAACACAGCTATACGCATCAACAGACAACATAAACAGAATATATTTCCCTTACAGTACATGTGAGCTTCATCACCAAGCCGAACAAGCTAGCGTTAATGGCTCATATTCTGGCTTAGCTGGCTAGTAGTAACATGACACACATGACAGGAAAACACCTGATAAATATGGGGAATATGAACTTAGCAACATCTTGATAACAAACATGGTCATCTCCCGTCTTTTTCGGATGTCCATCCAGTTTGATTTCCATTTGCCATATATATTTTAACTGTGCTGTTTCACAGAGGTTCTGAAGCTATATACATTTTACAGACACAGTGTATTTAAAATCAGTTATCTTGTTGTTATTAGTCCCACCCTTCATCTCCATTCAATCCCTCCCATCTAACTTTAACACCATCCAGTGTTGATTTCTATTTGCCATATATATTGTTCAACTGTGCTGTGATGTTTCACAAAATTTCTGAACTTTTCTATTCTCATAGTTTATACAGATTGTACATTAAAGATAAACATTGTTGCTGACCGCGATCTCACTCTGAAGACAGGAGCGAGGTTCAGTGAGGTGCACAGGGAATGGTGGACTGTGATTGGCTGATACAACTGGGATCTTGTAGGTATCAATAATGAGAACAAGTACAACTAACTACTAGATTAGGGTTGATGTAACTACTACATAAGAGCTGGCCATTTTAACACCTAGTATTACCATAGTATCACCGTAGTATCACCATAGTATCACCATAATATCACCATAGTATCACCATACTATCACCGTAGTATCACCGTAGTATCACCGTAGTATCACCGTAGTATCACCGTAGTATCACTGTAGTATCACCATAGAAACACCATACTATCACTGTAGTATCACCACACTATCACCGTAGTATCATCATATTATCACCGTAGTATCACCGTAGTATCACCATAGTATCACCATACTATCACCATAGTATCACCATAGTGTCACCATACTATCACCATACTATCACCATACTATCACCGTAGTATCACCATACTATCACCGTAGTATCACCATACTATCACCGTAGTATCACCGTAGTATCACAATAGTTTCACCATACTATCACTGTAGTATCACCACACTATCACCGTAGTATCATCATATTATATCACCGTAGTATCACCATAGTATCACCATAGTATCACCATAGTATCACCATAGTATCACCATAGTGTCACCATACTATCACCGTAGTATCACCATACTATCACCATACTATCACCATACTATCACCATAGTATCACCATAGTGTCACCATACTATCACCGTAGTATCACCGTAGTATCACCATACTATCACCATACTATCACCATACTATCACCATACTATCACCATACTATCACCATACTATCACCATAGTATCACCATAGTGTCACCATACTATCACCGTAGTATCACCATACTATCACCATACTATCACCATAGTATCACCATAGTATCACCATACTATCACCGTAGTATCACCATACTATCACCGTAGTATCACCATACTATCACCGTAGTATCACAATAGTTTCACCATACTATCACTGTAGTATCACCACACTATCACCGTAGTATCCTCATATTATCACCGTAGTATCACCGTAGTATCACCGTAGTATCACCATACTATCACCGTAGTATCACCGTAGTATCACAATAGTATCACCATACTATCACCATAGTATCACCATACTATCACCGTAGTATCACCATACTATCACCGTAGTATCACCATAGTATCACAATAGTTTCACCATACTATCACCATAGTATCACCATAGTATCACCGTAGTATCACCGTAGTATCACCATGCTATCACCATAGTATCCCCATAGTAACAACATAGTATCACCATAGTATCACCATACTATCCCCATAGTAACACCATACTATCACCGTAGTATCACCATACTATCACCGTAGTAGCACCATAGTATCACCATACTATGACCATAGTATCACCGTAGTATCACCATAGTATCACCGTAGTATCACGATAGTATCACCATAGTATCACCGTAGTATCACCATAGTTACAGCATAGTATCACCGTAGTATCACCATACTATCACTGTAGTATAACCATAGTATCACCATAGTATCACCGTAGTATCACCATACTATCACCGTAGTATCCCCATAGTAACAACATAGTATCACCGTAGTATCACCACACTATCACCGTAGTATCACCATACTATCACTGTAGTTTCACCATAGTATCACCGTAGTATCACCGTAGTATCACCGTACTATCACCATAGTATCACCGTAGTATCACCATAGTATCACCGTAGTATCACCGTAGTATCACCGTAGTATCACCATAGTATCACCATAGTGTCACCAAACTATCACCATAGTATCACCGTAGTATCACCGTAGTAACAACATAGTATCACCGTAGTATCACCATACTATCCCCGTAGTAACACCATACTATTACTGTAGTGTCACCGTAGTATCACCATAGTGTAACCATAGTATCACCATAGTATCACCATAGTATCACCGTAGTATCACCGTAGTATCACCATAGTATCCCCATAGTAACACCATACTATCACCGTAGTATCACCGTAGTATCACCATAGTATCACCGTAGTATCACCATAGTATCACCGTAGTATCACCATAGTATCACCATAGTATCACCGTAGTATCACCATAGTAACAGCATAGTATCACCGTAGTATCACCATACTATCACTGTAGTATCACCATACTATCACCGTAGTATCCCCATAGTAACAACATAGTATCACCATAGTATCACCACACTATCACCGTAGTATCACCATACTATCACTGTAGTATCACCATAGTATCACCATAGTATCACCATAGTATCACCGTAGTATCACCATACTATCACTGTAGTATCACCATAGTATCACCATAGTATCACCGTAGTATCACCGTAGTATCACCATAGTATCACCATAGTATCACCGTAGTATCACCATACTATCACCGTAGTATCCCCATAGTAACAACATAGTATCACTGTAGTATCACCATACTATCCCCGTAGTAACACCATACTATTACTGTAGTGTCACCGTAGTATCACCATAGTGTAACCATAGTATCACCATAGTATCACAAATCTATCACCATAGTATCACTATGCTATCACCGTAGTATCCCCATAGTAACAACATAGTATCACCGTAATATCACCATACTATCCCCGTAGTAACACCATACTATCACCGTAGTATCACCGTAGTATCACCATACTATCACCGTAGTATCACCGTAGTATCACCATACTATCACTGTAGTATCACCATACTATCACAGTAGTATCACCATAGTAACAACATAGTATCACCGTAGTATCAACATACTATCCCCGTAGTAACACCATACTATTACTGTAGTGTCACCGTAGTATCACCATAGTATCACCATAGTATCACCGTAGTATCACCATAGTATCACCATAGTGTCACAAAACTATCACCATAGTATCACCATAGTATCACCGTAGTATCACCGTAGTATCACCATGCTATCACCGTAGTATCCCCATAGTAACAACATAGTATCACTGTAGTATCACCATACTATCCCCGTAGTAACACCATACTATCCCCGTAGTAACACTATACTATCACTGTAGTATCAACGTAGTATCACCATACTATCACCGTAGTATCGCCATACTATCACCGTAGTAACACTATACTATCCCCGTAGTAACACCATACTATCACCATATTATCACCATAGTATCACCGTAGTATCACCATAATATCACCATAGTATCACCGTAGTATCACCATAGTATCACCATAGTGTCACCATACTATCACCATAGTATCACCATACTATCACTGTAGTATCACCATAGTATCACCGTAGTATCACCATAGTATCACCATACTATCACCATAGTATCACCGTAGTATCACCATACTATCACCATAGTATCACCGTAGTATCACCATACTATCACCGTAGTATCCCCATAGTAACAACATAGTATCACCGTAGTATCACCACACTATCACCGTAGTATCACCATACTATCACTGTAGTGTCACCGTAGTATCACCATAGTATCACCATAGTATCACCATAGTATCACCGTAGTATCACCATAGTATCACCGTAGTATCACCATAGTATCACCATAGTATCACCATAGTATCACCGTAGTATCACCATAGTATCACCATAGTGTCACCATACTATCACCATAGTATCACCATAGTATCACCGTAGTATCACTGTAGTATCACCATACTATCCCCGTAGTATCACCATACTATCACCGTAGTATCACCATGCTATCACCGTAGTATCACCGTAGTATCCCCGTAGTATCGCCATACTATCACCATATTATCACCATAGTATCACCGTAGTATCACCATAGTATCACCGTAGTATCACCATAGTATCACCGCAGTATCACCGTAGTATCACCATAGTATCACCATAGTATCACCGTAGTATCACCATAGTAACAGCATAGTATCACCGTAGTATCACCATACTATCACTGTAGTATCACCATACTATCACCGTAGTATCCCCATAGTAACAACATAGTATCACCATAGTATCACCACACTATCACCGTAGTATCACCATACTATCACTGTAGTATCACCATAGTATCACCATAGTATCACCATACTATCACCGTAGTATCACCATAGTATCACCGTAGTATCACCATAGTATCACCATAGTATCACCGTAGTATCACTATAGTATCACCATACTATCACCGTAGTATCACCATGCTATCACTGTAGTATCCCCATAGTAACAACATAGTATCACTGTAGTATCACCATACTATCCCCGTAGTAACACCATACTATTACTGTAGTGTCACCGTAGTATCACCATAGTGTAACCATAGTATCACCATAGTATCACCGTAGAATCACCATAGTATCACAAATCTATCACCATAGTATCACTATGCTATCACCGTAGTATCCCCATAGTAACAACATAGTATCACCGTAATATCACCATACTATCCCCGTAGTAACACCATACTATCACCGTAGTATCACCGTAGTATCACCATACTATCACCGTAGTATCACCGTAGTATCACCATACTATCACTGTAGTATCACCATACTATCACAGTAGTATCACCATAGTAACAACATAGTATCACCGTAGTATCAACATACTATCCCGTAGTAACACCATACTATTACTGTAGTGTCACCGTAGTATCACCATAGTATCACCGTAAGTATCACCATAGTATCACCATAGTGTCACAAAACTATCACCATAGTATCACCATAGTATCACCGTAGTATCACCGTAGTATCACCATGCTATCACCGTAGTATCCCCATAGTAACAACATAGTATCACTGTAGTATCACCATACTATCCCGTGTAGTAACACCATACTATCCCCGTAGTAACACTATACTATCACTGTAGTATCAACGTGGTATCACCATACTATCAATATCGCCATACTATCACCGTAGTAACACTATACTATCCCGTAGTAACACCATACTATCACCATATTATCACCATAGTATCACCGTAGTATCACCATAATATCACCATAGTATCACCGTAGTATCACCATAGTATCACCATAGTGTCACCATACTATCACCATAGTATCACCATAATATCACCATAGTATCACCATAGTATCACCGTAGTATCACCATAGTAACAGCATAGTATCACCGTAGTATCACCATACTATCACTGTAGTATAACCATAGTATCACCATAGTATCACCGTAGTATCACCATACTATCACCGTAGTATCCCCATAGTAACAACATAGTATCACCGTAGTATCACCACACTATCACCGTAGTATCACCATACTATCACTGTAGTTTCACCATAGTATCACCGTAGTATCACCGTAGTATCAAGTATCACCATAGTATCACCGTAGTATCACCATAGTATCACCATAGTATCACCGTAGTATCACCGTAGTATCACCATAGTATCACCATAGTGTCACCATACTATCACCATAGTATCACCGTAGTATCACCGTAGTAACAACATAGTATCACTGTAGTATCACCATACTAAAGTAGTAACACCATACTATTACTGTAGTGTCACCGTAGTATCACCATAGTGTAACCATAGTATCACCATAGTATCACCATACTATCACCGTAGTATCACCGTAGTATCACCATAGTATCACCATACTATGACCATGAAGTATCACCATAGTATCACCGTAGTATCACCATAGTATCACCGTAGTATCACCATAGTATCACCGCAGTATCACCGTAGTATCACCATAGTATCACCATAGTATCACCGTAGTATCACCATAGTATCACCATAGTATCACCGTAGTATCACCATACTATCACTGTAGTATCACCATAGTATCACCATAGTATCACCGTAGTATCACCGTAGTATCACCATAGTAACAACATAGTATCACCGTAGTATCACCACACTATCACCGTAGTATCACCATACTATCACTGTAGTATCACCATAGTATCACCGTAGTATCACCATAGTATCACCATACTATCACCATAGTATCACCGTAGTATCACCATAGTATCACCATAGTATCACCGTAGTATCACCGTAGTATCACCATAGTATCACCATAGTATCACCATACTATCACCGTAGTATCACCATGCTATCACCGTAGTATCCCCATAGTAACAACATAGTATCACTGTAGTATCACCATACTATCCCCGTAGTAACACCATACTATTACTGTAGTGTCACCGTAGTATCACCATAGTGTAACCATAGTATCACCATAGTATCACCGTAGAATCACCATAGTATCACCATAGTGTCACAAATCTATCACCATAGTATCACTATGCTATCACCGTAGTATCCCCATAGTAACAACATAGTATCACCGTAATATCACCATACTATCCCCGTAGTAACACCATACTATCACCGTAGTATCACCGTAGTATCACCATACTATCACCGTAGTATCACCGTAGTATCACCATACTATCACTGTAGTATCACCATACTATCACAGTAGTATCACCATAG
The DNA here is from genome assembly GCF_023373465.1 of Oncorhynchus keta. NCBI lineage: Eukaryota > Metazoa > Chordata > Actinopteri > Salmoniformes > Salmonidae > Oncorhynchus > Oncorhynchus keta. Next base: position 118,481 of record NW_026283646.1, read on the forward strand.
TAACAACATAGTATCACCGTAGTATCAACATACTATCCCGTAGTAACACCATACTATTATTGTAGTGTCACCGTAGTATCACCATAGTATCACCATAGTATCACCGTAGTATCACCATAGTATCACCATAGTGTCACAAAACTATCACCATAGTATCACCATAGTATCACCGTAGTATCACCATGCTATCACCGTAGTATCCCCATAGTAACAACATAGTATCACTGTAGTATCACCATACTATCCCCGTAGTAACACCATACTATCCCGTGGTAACACTATACTATCACTGTAGTATCAACGTAGTATCACCATACTATCACCGTAGTATCACCGTAGTATCGCCATACTATCACCGTAGTAACACTATACTATCCCCGTAGTAACACCATACTATCACCATATTATCACCATAGTATCACCGTAGTATCACCATAATATCACCATAGTATCACCGTAGTATCACCATAGTATCACCATAGTGTCACCATACTATCACCATAGTATCACCATAATATCACCATAGTATCACCATAGTATCACCGTAGTATCACCGTAGTATCACCATAGTGTCACCATACTATCACCATAGTATCACCATACTATCACCGTATTATCCCCGTAGTATCACCATAGTATCACCGTAGTATCACCGTAGTAACAACATAGTATCACCGTAGTATCACCATACTATCCCGTAGTAACACCATACTATCACCGTAGTATCACCGTAGTATCACCATAGTATCACCTTAGTATCACCATAGTATCACCATAGTGTCACCATACTATCGCCATAGTATCACCATAGTATCAACATACTATCCCCGTAGTATCACCATAGTATCACCATAGTATCACCATAGTATCACCGTAGTATCACCATACTATCACCGTAGTATCACCGTAGTATTACCGTAGTATCACCATAGTGTCACCATAGTATCAACATACTATCCCCGTAGTAACACCATACTATCACCGTAGTATCACAGTAGTATCACCATAGTATACATTAAGACTGTGTCTAAATCAGTCATATCTGTTCCTTGTCAGTAAACTCAGCTTAGGTGAACGTGCCTGTTACCATGCCTTTAAATATCCACTCCCTAAGTGAAGGCCTAAGCCTTCAGCATGCAACGATCCAATGCCTGTCACGTGTCCCCGGCACTTCTGTCAACACAAGGCATTTTATCCTGTCTGACGAGAACCTAGAAATCCCTATTGGCCTGGACTTACCCCTCCACTTTTCACCCCAGCCATCTGTAGGCTACCTCCCTATGATATCCTACACACTGTCAGTCCAAAAAACACTAAGTAAAAGGCAGGCTTGTGGAAAATGTTTCTTGATAACGAACATGGTCATCTGTCAATTATAAAACAATGTATCTAATAAGGACTTTGGTGAAGTAAAGCTGTCCCAAGGAAACATCCCTCCCCCTGGGATGGATAGACCTACAACAAGGTTGTAAACCAACATTATATTAAAGGCCTAATGGTCATGTTTCAGGTTGCAGGACTAAATGTTTGTTATGAAGAGTTCATGTCACAGCCACACTATCCTTTCAAATGCTGATAGATACAGTAATACAACACTGCAGCCCGCCTGGTTTTCAACCATCCAAAGGTCCCTCATGTCACTCTGCTCCTCCACACACTCCACTGGCTTCCAGTCGAAGCTCACATCCACTACAAGACCATGGTACTTATCTATGGAAAAGCACTAAGGAACTGCCACTTCAGGCTATGCTCAAACCCTACACCTTAACCCAAGCACTCCGTTCTGCCAGCTCGGGTCTCTTGAATGCACTAACTGTAAGTCGCTCTGTATAAGAGCATCTGCTAAATGACTCAAATATAATATAATAATATAATGTACTAGTAGGCATCTACACTGTAATTAGACTGCAGCCTGCAAGCACCATGATGTAAATTGGTGACTCTAGTTGGGAAGAGAGGCACCACTTTTCATGACGAGACAAGAAAAAAGTACCTGTCGTTACCATAAATTTGGTTTAATTTATTTGGGCTCTGCTACCACCTGGTGCTTGTTAGGCATACTTGTGCAACACCCTCTCCAGGTTGAAGTTACCCTGATATAGGATATACATCTTCAAACAAAAATATGAACAAATAATAAAACACGTTTGATTTTGAATTGCTAAGAATTGTTTCATCTTATTTTTGCCGATTATCAAAGACCTCTGCGATTATTCGATAATTGTCTTCAGGCACAATACAAGGCCACGTGCAAGAGATCTGGAGGTCCTTACTATATCCTGTCGCACTAATGACGACACCTCTGCTTTCAAACAAACACACAAAGGTATTTAAAATGCGATAAAACGGAATTGTTCCATTTAAACATGTGGCGAAATATTGTATTTAAACGATATGTTGTTTTAGATTTCGTTTAGGAGGAATAACGTCGCATGTTAAAGTTATCTAGTTTGCTTTTTTGGCCAGCCTGTTACAGTTGCGCTCTAGTGTATCGGCACCCTTGTACGTCTATTTTAAATCATTCAATACGTCTTCAAATATACATTTAAAATAAAACACGTGTTCACTCGTGTACTGTGGTAAGTTGCAGGTCTTTTTACAAGGTAAAAACAGCCATTCAAATCGTGTTGAAAAGAGAACAGGATATTCTGCTTCATTATAACGTTACCACTGTGAACATGTAAGGAATTTGATTATAACCAAACATGGACTTAAGCAAGGTTACAAGTCCATCTCCCGAGACCTTGGCATTGCTGTTTCCACAGTTCGTAATGTTATCAGGAAGCATGCTGTCCATGGAGTTGTAGTCAACCTCCCAGGACGTGGGCGCAAGAAGACTCTGGTTCCACCGGGTGAAAAAGCAGTTCGTTCTGCATCTATCCAAAATAAAATGACATCTGTTTGTGATGCCACCATTGATGACAAGGAAAATGGTTCCGAGTCGACGGAGTCTCAGGTATGTGCTTTAGAACGACTGCTAACAGTTGTAGGTTATCTAGCTAGGCTGGCTAACACATTTAAAACAAGTCTTGCAATCTGAAATTGCAAACAAGTAACGAGCTAGATTCACACCTTAACTTGTAGGCTAGACAGTGAGTAGAGCAAGAATCTAAGGACAATAGAAGCGATGAGGGAAGTCGGAGGAAGATATTTTGGGAAGTCCAAAGCCAGAGAGCTGGAGAGAAACGACAGGGGGGACTTTAACAGGGAGAGGGTAAGAGAGAGAACACACAGCTCCAGTTTAAGACTCAGAAAGAGTGAGAAGAGGTAAATGGATGTGGCCACATCTCACAACATTCATAATTTGCACAAGCACCTGAAAGTAAATGATGAGCCATTATGGTGTCTGGGTAATGTAGTGTTTCCCCATCACCTTGTTTCAGGACAAGGAACATCCACGGCTTCTCATCCCAGAGTTATGTCGTCTTTTCTACCAACTCGGCTGGGTTACTGGGACAGGAGGAGGGCTAAGTTTGAGACGTGGGTAAGTGCTCTGACTTTAATATTGTTGAATCATTTTTAAAATTCAAAACCTCATACGTGACTTGGTCTTTAGTTAAATGTAGAGAGAGAGAGAGAGAATATGCATGCATGCTAGATAATGACCATTCATCTCCCCATTTTTGTTGTACCTAGAGATCAGATCTACATTGCCCCGTCTGGAGTGCAGAAGGAGAGACTACAGGTGAGCAGGGCTGGTGTTTTGCCTTCATATCATCATAGAGACTACAGGTGAGCAGGGCTGGTGTTTTACCTTCATATCATCATAGAGACTACAGGTGAGCAGGGCTGGTGTTTTACCTTCATATCATCATAGAGACTACAGGTGAGCAGGGCTGGTGTTTTACCTTCATATCATCATAGAGACTACAGGTGAGCAGGGCTGGTGTTTTACCTTCATATCATCATAGAGACTACAGGTGAGCAGGGCAGGTGTTTTGCCTTCATATCATCATAGAGACTACAGGTGAGCAGGGCTGGTGTTTTACCTTCATATCATAGAGACTACAGGTGAGCAGGGCTGGTGTTTTACCTTCATATCATCATAGAGACTACAGGTGAGCAGGGCTGGTGTTTTACCTTCATATCATCATAGAGACTACAGGTGAGCAGGGCTGGTGTTTTACCTTCATATCATCATAGAGACTACAGGTGAGCAGGGCTGGTGTTATGCCTTCATATCATCAGAGCCAACTTGGACTACTTAGTTTGACAGTTTCTAGAGATGTGTTTTTTATGTGTGTGTTGCACCCTGTAGCCAGATGACATGTTTGTCTGTGATGTGGAGGAGAGAGACATCAGCTCCCCACCCCCCTGGAAGAACCTGAAGAAGAGCCAGTGCACCCCTCTGTTCATGAATGCCTTCACTATGAGAGGTGAGCTCTCTGTTAATGAATGCTACACTATGAGAGGTGACTTCTCTCTGTCCATGATTGATACACTGAGAGGTGAGCTCTCTGTTAATGAATGATAGTCTATGAGGGTGAGCTTTATTCACAGACCTGGGAATAGGCCAACATGCTAACTGTCTCCCTCCTGTTCCTCAGCGGCGCAGGCCGTCATCCACACCCACTCCAAGGCTGCCGTCATGGCAACTCTGTTTTATCCTGGCAAGGAGTTCCGCATAACTCACCAGGAGATGATAAAGGGAATCCGCAAGGGCACCTCCAGAACCAACTACAGGTAGGCACATGGCTAGAACACCTCCAGAACCAACTACAGGTAGGCACATGGCTAGGGCACCTCCAGAACCAACTACAGGTAGGCACATGGCTAGGACACCTCCAGAACCAACTACAGGTAGGCACATGGCTAGAACACCTCCAGAACCAACTACAGGTAGGCACATGGCTAGGACACCTCCAGAACCAACTACAGGTAGGCACATGGCTAGGACACCTCCAGAACCAACTACAGGTAGGCACATGGCTAGGACACCTCCAGAACCAACTACAGGTAGGCACATGGCTAGGACACCTCCAGAACCAACTACAGGTAGGCACATGGCTAGGACACCTCCAGAACCAACTACAGGTAGGCACATGGCTAGGACACCTCCAGAACCAACTACAGGTAGGCACATGGCTAGGACACCTCCAGAACCAACTACAGGTAGGCACATGGCTAGGACACCTCCAGCACCAACTACAGGTAGGCACATGGCTAGGACACCTCCAGAACCAACTACAGGTAGGCACATGGCTAGGACACCTCCAACACCAACTACAGGTAGGCACATGGCTAGGACACCTCCAGAACCAACTACAGGTAGGCACATGGCTAGGACACCTCCAGAACCAACTACAGGTAGGCACATGGCTAGGACACCTCCAACACCAACTACAGGTAGGCACATGGCTAGGACACCTCCAGAACCAACTACAGGTAGGCACATGGCTAGGACACCTCCAACACCAACTACAGGTAGGCACATGGCTAGGACACCTCCAACACCAACTACAGGTAGGCACATGGCTAGGACACCTCCAGAACCAACTACAGTTAGGCACATGGCTAGGACACCTCCAGAACCAACTACAGGTAGGCACATGGCTAGGACACCTCCAACACCAACTACAGGTAGGCACAAGGCTAGGACACCTCCAACGCCAACTACAGGTAGGCACATGGCTAGGACACCTCCAGAACCAACTACAGGTAGGCACATGGCTAGGACACCTCCAGAACCAACTACGGGTAGGCACATGGCTAGGACACCTCCAACACCAACTACAGGTAGGCACATGGCTAGGATACCTCCAGAACCAACTACAGGTGGGCACATGGCTAGGACACCTCCAGCACCAACTACAGGTAGGCACATGGCTAGGACACCTTCAGAACCAACTACAGGTAGGCACATGGCTAGAACACCTCCAGAACCAACTACAGGTAGGCACATGGCTAGGACACCTCCAGAACCAACTACAGGTAGGCACATGGCTAGGACACCTCCAGAACCAACTACAGGTAGGCACATGGCTAGGACACCTCCAGAACCAACTACAGGTAGGCACATGGCTAGGACACCTCCAGAACCAACTACAGGTAGGCACATGGCTAGGACACCTCCAGAACCAACTACAGGTAGGCACATGGCTAGGGCACCTCCAGAACCAACTACAGGTAGGCACATGGCTAGGACACCTCCAGAACCAACTACAGGTAGGCACATGGCTAGGACACCTCCAGCACCAACTACAGGTAGGCACATGGCTAGGACACCTCCAGAACCAACTACAGGTAGGCACATGGCTAGGACACCTCCAGAACCAACTACAGGTAGGCACATGGCTAGGACACCTCCAGAACCAACTACAGGTAGGCACATGGCTAGGACACCTCCAGCACCAACTACGGGCGGGCACGTGGCCAGGACACCTCCAGCGCCAACTACGGGCGGGCACGTGGCCAGGACAGTGTGAACAGTGAATGTCTGTACTGTGTGAATGTCTGTACTGAAACAGTCCAGCCCCGGCAGCTTATGAAAATGAATGTGAGAATCCAGATGTTACCTTGTAACTCCTGTCTATTCTGGCACATTTTCATTCAGGGGAAACTGACACTTGATTTTAGATAGTGGCCCTATTGACTATGCATTCTGCTCACACACTGACGTTGATGTGTGTGTGTGTAGATATGATGAAACCCTGGTGGTCCCCATCATTGAGAACACCCCGGAGGAGCAGGACCTGAAGGAGCGCATGGCGCTGGCCATGGAGCAGTACCCAGACTCCTGTGCGGTCCTCGTCCGGCGCCACGGCGTCTACGTGTGGGGGGAGTCCTGGGAGAAAGCCAAGACCATGTGAGTTAATGAATGATTATGAAGTAACACAATGTTTTATAGAAGTGAATAACTATAAATAGTCTAAAAGTAATGTTTGTAGAAGTATTACTGTGAATGTGTCATTTAGGCTGAATGTATCACTGTTTTTAAATGCATCATTGGTGCTTTCTAGCGGTTTGTGTGGTAGTGGGTTATCCACGTGTCTTGTTCCAGGTGTGAATGTTATGACTACTTATTTGACATCGCCGTCCAAATGAAGCAGAGTGGAATGGATCCTTCAGCACCACCCATTGAAGAGAACCATTACGACCATGTCCAACCATCCCAATAAATGGAGGCAAACAATCAGGTCCTAAAATGAACACCTGCCAAATGTGGATTTTTTTCCCCAGCCATGTCGCCGGGTGGTCAGGACTTCACAGTGAAAGTATTTCACTCACATTTGTGAATATAGAAAGTCAAGTTTGATCACATTTATATTGACATATATGCTGCACTTGCTGTTTTCAAAATATTTCTGCCGATTTTGTTTCATAGCTGGTAATATATAGCCTGTTCCACCTCGCTCTGCAACACAGCCTGGCTGGGGGACTGTGCGCACGTGAAGAGCTGAGTGAAAGATTACATTTTTAGAAGCGCTGTGCACAGGCATAAAAGTTGGTCTAATTTACTTGAGAAGAAAGTCTACTGAAGTGAAACCCTGTCCTTGTGTTTCTTGAATATTTACATTGTTTTGTTCACAAACTAGGTTGTTTTTCTATGTTTGAGTTTCAACTGCTTGGTTAGAAGACCACGCTTCTACTAGTCAATCTCACAGGCAGAAACAATACTGATTTGCGCTGCCACGGTAACCTCCCTCCTTAAAGGTGCAGGTGAACATTTTTGTCTCTATGATATTTTGGTTAAAAATTAAATGAATGAATATACCAATTTGACTTCTTACTAGTAATACACGTATTGTAGGCCCTACGCCCAAACAAGGGCACTGCGTTCATCCACCTCTGGCCTGCTCGCCTCCCTACCACTGAGGAAGTACAGTTCCCTCTCAGCCCAGTCAAAACTGTTCGCTGCTCTGGCCCCCAATGGTGGAACAAACTCCTCACGACGCCAGGACAGCGGAGTCAATCACCACCTTCCGGAGACACCTGAAACCCCACCTCTTTAAGGAATACCTAGGATAGGATAAGTAATCCTTCTCACCCCCCTCTTAAGATTTAGATGCACTATTGTAAAGTGACTGTTCTACTGGATGTCATAAGGTGAATGCACCAATTTGTAAGTCGCTCTGGATAAGAGCGTCTGCTAAATGACTTAAATGTAAATGTTTTGTTCGTGTAATTTTTGTGGAAAATATTTTGGCTGGTAAAAAAAATCTGAGTGGCTGGTAGATTTAAAATAAAAAATAATAAATATTCCTGCCACAGTGGCTTTTGTACCAAAAACTACATTTTTATGTCCTGCAAACAATCATTAGAAATGTCTGTATTTTAATATACTCAATCTACAGTAATAGTAGAATGGTGTTATACAATATTTTACCCCCAAAACCTCTTATTGGTCCTTAAAAGACAGACTGGCTGTTGTTGTCAAATTGGCTGGACCTGAGCCACACACTAACCCATTGTGTTACAGACACAGACTTTATTTGACGAGATTTGCTGGCCTCACAAATGACATGTAGCTCCTTTTTTTAAAATTCTTTGTGGTCTAAGTTTTTATTTAATCTCTTTTTAAAGATTATGCTTTCCACAATAACGCTACTTGTATTGGCCTCTCGTATTGACATGTGCAGTTGTAGAGCAACATGAGGAGCCTGTCTCATGTTAAAATGGGTGTCAAAGAAACATTTGAGCTGTTAAAGGTGACTGGTCTTACTCTGACCAGACAGTCTGTATCACTACCATCTGAACTATTACAAGATTGTTAAGTGTCTATTCTCTCTCTTGAGCATTCAATGTAATCTGAAAGAATTAGACATCTAGGGGGTTGGTGTGTCATATCACAGAGACGCCTGTCTGCACTTATGGAATTCAAATTTAGCGGGAGTCAACGAGGGTTATTGTCTTGCATACTGCAAATCAAACAGCCTAACAGATGTGGATTGTTCACAGGCGAACAGACGTTTCACATAATATAGCAAAACATGAATCATGTCTGATCAATAATGATGAGGATTCATGTTAAAGTGTGCCAACGTTTTTTTTCAATTGTATTATGACATTTAAATGTGCTGGGATTGGTTAATATTTGCTCCGAGAGACAGGAAGTTGCATAGAAGATAGTTGGTGCGGGAGTCTTCCAATTCAGCCCTTTGTCTTCCTGGATTTGTCTTCCTCCCTTTATCCAATGGGTTCTACCAGTCCATTGCATGGTCGCTGTCCACGTTCATGTTGCGCAGAACCTCCAATTCCATTATTTTGATTCTGCCGTGGTCCATGGTGCTGAATCTCAGATCACTGCTGTGTCCTTGTTTGTCTAGATCTAGCATTCTATATGTTTTAAGTCTTGGGATTTTATTAAGAGCGATTACTGAGGGTAACCAACCTTTGCTTGACTGTTCAGCATAGCAGGTTAAATGTTAGGTTCACCTGAATTAGAAGTGTTGATACCCTCTCCCTGTTTTTTGTTGGAGAAAATCATATATTTGTCTTAGACAGTGCCTTCAGAAAGTATTTATACCCTAGAAGTAGCAGGCAAGGTGATCCCATCTCACTTCTGCTGTTTTTGTCTAGGGAGACCCTGGCCCAGGCAATTCGACAATCCAAACATTACACCAATATCTCAAATTTACGGATCATAGCATATCATTATACGCTGAAGATATCTTTATCTAGACAGTGTATCCTAATTCCTCCCAAGAGCTTTGAAGATCATAGACAAATTCAGCTCCATCTCAACTAAATAAATCTAACCAAATCTGCCCTACTGCCTCTCAACCCTGAGGGAAGACTCCATATCTACCAATGGAATCCCAATTGTTTCCCCCTTCTGGCTACTGGGATGAAATCCATAATGTGGTTTGAAAGTGTGTATTTTTAATTGAGACTTTAACTAGGCAAGTCAATTAAGAACAAATTCTTATTTACAATGACGGCCAAACCCGGACCACGCTGTGCGCCGCCCTATGGGACTCTCATGGCTGGGTGTGATACAGTCTGGAATCGAACCAGGGACTCTAGTGATGCCTCTTGCACTGAGATGCATTGCCTTAGACTGCTGCGCCACTCAGGAGCCATATATATATATAAGGTAAGTGAGCCCGGATACAAATGAACAAACATACAAAGAGGGGAAGAACGAGGACGATCCGTATCAAACTTTAAATGGTATTTCCAGGCACAAGCATTTCCCCCTCATCATAAATTGGTTTAGACATGATTCTTCTGCCCCTGGCTGAGTATAGTGAGAAATGTGGTGTCTCCTATTGCCCTGGAAGAGGTGGTCTCTACTGATATATCCCTTAAACAATGTAATATGGAGTCTCCTATTGCCCTGGAAGAGGTGGTCTCCACTGATATATCCCTTAAACAATGTAATATGGTGTCTCCTATTGCCCTGGAAGAGGTTGTCTCTACTGATATATCCCTTAAACAATGTAATATGGTGTCTCCTATTGCCCTGCAAGAGGTGGTCTCCACATATATATCCCTTAAACAATGTAATATGGTGTCTCCTATTGGCCTGGAAGAGGTGGTCTCCACATATATATCCCTTAAACAATGTAATATGGAGTCTCCTATTGCCCTGGAAGAGGTGGTCTCCACTGATATATCCCTTAAACAATGTAAAATTGAGTCTCCTATTTCCCTGTAAGAGGTGGTCTCCACTGATATATCCCTTAAACAATGTAATATGGTGTCTCCTATTGCCCTGGAAGAGGTTGTCTCCACTGATATATCCCTTAAACAATGTAATATGGTCTCCTATTGCCCTGGAAGAGGTGGTCTCTACTGATATATCCCTTAAACAATGTAATATGGAGTCTCCTATTGCCCTGGAAGAGGTGGTCTCCACTGATATATCCCTTAAACAATGTAATATGGAGTCTCCTATTGCCCTGGAAGAGGTGGTCTCCACTGATATATCCCTTAAACCATGTAATATGGAGTCTCCTATTGCCCTGGAAGAGGTGGTCTCCACTGATATATCCCTTAAACAATGTAATATGGAGTCTCCTATTGCCCTGGAAGAGGTGGTCTCCACTGATATATCCCTTAAACAATGTAATATGGAGTCTCCTATTGCCCTGGAAGAGGTTGTCTCTACTGATAAATCCCTTAAACAATGTAATATGGAGTCTCCTATTGCCCTGGAAGAGGTGGTCTCCACTGATATATCCCTTAAACAATGTAATATGGAGTCTCCTATTGCCCTGGAAGAGGTGGTCTCCACTGATATATCCCTTAAACAATGTAATATGGTGTCTCCTATTGCCCTGGAAGAGGTTGTCTCTACTGATAAATCCCTTAAACAATGTAATATGGAGTCTCCTATTGCCCTGGAAGAGGTGGTCTCCACTGATATATCCCTTAAACAATGTAATATGGAGTCTCCTATTGCCCTGGAAGAGGTGGTCTCCACTGATATATCCCTTAAACAATGTAATATGGAGTCTCCTATTGCCCTGGAAGAGGTGGTCTCCACTGATATATCCCTTAAACAATGTAATATGGAGTCTCCTATTGCCCTGGAAGAGGTGGTCTCCACTGATAGATCCCTTAAACAATGTAAAATGGAGTCTCCTATTGCCCTGTAAGAGGTGGTCTCCACTGATATATCCCTTAAACAATGTAATATGGAGTCTCCTATTGGCCTGGAAGAGGTGGTCTCCACTGATATATCCCTTAAACAATGTAAAATGGAGTCTCCTATTGCCCTGGAAGAGGTGGTCTCCACTGATATATCCCTTAAACAATGTAATATGGTGTCTCCTATTGCCCTGGAAGAGGTTGTCTCTACTGATATATCCCTTAAACAATGTAATATGGAGTCTCCTATTGCCCTGGAAGAGGTGGTCTCCACTGATATATCCCTTAAACAATGTAATATGGTGTCTCCTATTGCCCTGGAAGAGGTGGTCTCCACTGATATATCCCTTAAACAATGTAATATGGTGTCTCCTATTGCCCTGGAAGAGGTGGTCTCCACTGATATATCCCTTAAACAATGTAATATGGAGTCTCCTATTGCCCTGGAAGAGGTGGTCTCCACTGATATATCCCTTAAACAATGTAATATGGAGTCTCCTATTGCCCTGGAAGAGGTGGTCTCCACTGATATATCCCTTAAACAATGTAATATGGTGTCTCCTATTGCCCTGGAAGAGGTGGTCTCCACTGATATATCCCTTAAACAATGTAATATGGTGTCTCCTATTGCCCTGGAAGAGGTGGTCTCCACTGATATATCCCTTAAACGATGTAATATGGAGTCTCCTATTGCCCTGGAAGAGGTGGTCTCCACTGATATATCCCTTAAACCATTGTTACTGAGAATCAAATGGCATGCCATGTGATCTGGAAGGTGTCCTTTTGCACCCCCAGTGGTCCAAATTTGTAATCCGTACCCCTTGCCGAAATCATGGACAGTAATGGTTTGAGAACATTCCAGGATATGAAAGACATACTGTACACATTACCAGGCAGATTTTTTTTGTTTTCTATATTTACAACATACGTCAGCAATGCTGGCCCAGAGTCCCTTGGGAAATACAATTTGCAAACCATCCAATGATGTGATTTATAAATAAATGATCTGGGCTCCCAAAGAAAAGATCTCCCTTTTGGAAAGCTCTTATTCTGAGCTAGCCATTAAAGTATGGTGCACAGATCTTATTGAATCTGAACAACCCTTTAACTGGAACAGAATATGTAAAAATATGATCTTGGCATCCCATAATCCGAACCATAAATGTATACACTTATACAGACTGTATTTGACACCAAGAAAACGTTTTTCGATGAAATTGGCCAGAACTCCCCAACTGTTCACTGTGTCCCCTAAATCAGGTAGACACATTCCTCCATATGATGTGGGACAGCCCTGCAGTTAAATGCTATTGGGGCAAAGTGATTCAATTAATTTTCATGTACATTAATGTAAATATTCCAATGCTTTGCATCTGTTACTTAACGATAATAGCTCCTTGAATCAACTAATCAGAGACGATTACTGCTGACTCTTAGATGGCAATCACCTGACTCCCAATTCGCCAAGGGCCACAGTTACTATTAGAAGTTACTACATTTATAATTAGTGACAGCAGGAATAAATGGTGCAAATCAGGGAACAATTGAGACCTGGACAAATATACTTGACTCTGTAAAGAATAATCTCAGCTCCAGCCCAACACATAGAAATAAACCATTCATAAAAGCCCAACAAGCCTACAAACAATATAGGTAGTGCCATCAGAGTATTCACACCCCTTGACTTATTCCGCATTTTATTGTTACAGCCTGAATTCAGAACGGATTAAATTTATCTACATAAAATACTCCATAACGACAAAGTGAAAACATGTTTTTAGAAATCTTAGTACATTTAAACTATGTAAATTAAATCTGTGTTTCATTTTCAATAAGTATTCACACCCCTGAGTCAATACTTTGTAGAAGCACCTTTGGTGGCTATTACAGCTTTGAGTTGTCTAGGGTTGTCTCAGGGTATGTCTGGATCAGCTTTGAGTTGTCTAGGGTATGTTTGGATCAGCTTTGAGTTGTCTAGGGTATGTCTGGATCAGCTTTGATGTCATCTTGTGTTTGTCTGTATCAACTGAGTTTCTAGGGTATATCTGGATCAGCTTTGAGTTGTCTAGGGTATGTCTGGATCAGCTTTGAGTTGTCTAGGGTATGTCTGAATCAGCTTTGAGTCATCTTGTGTTTGTCTGTATCAACTTTGAGTCGTCTTGGGGATGTCTGGATCTGCTTTGAGTCGTCCTGGGGATGTCTGGATCTGCTTTGAGTCGTCTAGGGTATGTCTGGATCAGCTTTGAGTCGTCTTGGGGATGTCTGGATCTGCTTTAAGTCGTCTAGGGTATGTCTGGATCAGCTTTGAGTCGTCTAGGGTATGTCTGGATCAGCTTTGAGTCATCTTGGGGATGTCTGGATCAACTTTGAGTCGTCTAGGGTATGTCTGTATCAGCTTTGAGTCGTCTTGGGGATGTCTGGATCTGCTTTGAGTCGTCTAAGGTATGTCTGGATCAGCTTTGAGTCGTCTTGGGGATGTCTGGATCAGCTTTGAGTCGTCTAGGGTATGTCTGGATCAGCTTTGAGTCGTCTTGGGGATGTCTGGATCTGCTTTGAGTCGTCTAAGGTATGTCTGGATCAGCTTTGAGTCGTCTAGGGTATGTCTGGATCAGCTTTGAGTTGTCTAGGGTATGTCTGTATCAGCTTTGAGTCGTCTTGGGGATGTCTGGATCTGCTTTGAGTCATCTAGGGTATGTCTGGATCAGCTTTGAGTCATCTTGGGGATGTCTGGATCAACTTTGAGTCGTCTTGGGGATGTCTGGATCAGCTTTGAGTCGTCTTGGGGATGTCTGGATCAGCTTTGCACATCTGGATTTGGGGATTTTCTCCCATTCTTCCTTGCAGATTTTTTCAATCTCTGTTAAGTTAGATGGGGATTGGCCTTGAAGAGCAATCTTCAAGTTTTTCCACAGATTTTCCATGGGATTCAAGTCTGGGCTTTGGCTGGGCCACTAACAGACTTTCACATTCTTGTTCTGAATCCATTCTAGCGCTGCTTTGACTGTATGCTTGGGGTCATTATCCTGTTTGAATGTGAATCTTGTTCTCATCAATGATTTGCTTGTATTTGGTTCCATCCATTGTTCCCTCTATCCTTACCAGACTCCCTGTCCCTGCAGCTGGACAGCATCCCCATAGCATGATGCTGCCACCACCGTACTTCATGGTAGGGATGGGTTGATGAGCTGTGCCTGATTTTCTCCAGGCACAGCATTTTGCATTCAGGCCAAAGAGTCATTTTTTAAAGTTTTTGCTCTGAATCTTTCACGTGTCTTTTTGTAAACTCCAGGCGTGCTGTCATGTGCCTTTTCTCAGGAGTGGCTTCCATCTGTCCACGCTCTGGGTTATTCCATATTTTGTTTCCATTTACCAATGATGGTCTTGGAAACTTTCAACACTCTAGAAGTGTTTTCTAAATTATGTCCAAACAATTGAATTGGCCACAGGTGGACTCCAATCAAGTTGTAGTGACATCTCAAGGATAATCAAAGGAAATTGGGTGCACCTGAGCTCAATTTGGAGTGGCATATATTCCACATTTTGTTGTTACAGCCTGAATTCTACACACAATACCTCATAATGACAAAGTGAAAACATGTTTTCAGATATTTTAGCAAATCTATTGAAATTGAAAATGAAATGAGTATTCACACCCCTGAGACAATACACCTTTGGCGCTCTAAGAGCGTTGCACACCTGGATTGTACAATATTTGCAAGTTGGTTGTTCATCATTGCTAGTCAGCCATTTTCAAGTCTTGACATAGATTTTCAAGCTGATTTAAGTCATAACTGTAATTCGGCCCCTCAGGAATATTCAATGTGGTCTTGGAAAGCAACTCCAGTGTATATTTGGCCTTGTGTTTTAGGTTATTGTCCTGCTGAAAGATGAATTTGTCTCCCAGTGTCTGTTGAAAGCAGACTGAACCAGGTTTACTTTAAGGATTTTGCCAGTGTTTAGCTCCATTTAGTTTCTTTTTATGATAAAAAAAAACCCTCCTTGTCCTTGCATACCCATAACATGATGCAGCCACCACTATGATTGAACATATGAAGAGAGGCACTCAGTGATGTGTTGGATTTGCTCCAAACATAACGCTTTGTATTCAGGACATAATTCCTTTGCCAATTGTTTTGTCAGCTTTACTTTAGTGACTTATTGGAAACAGGAAGCATGTTTTGGAATATTTTTATATCTTCCTTCATTTCACACTGTCATTTAGGTTAGGATAGGGTCAACCTGCCCGCTTGACCCTATCCCCTCCTCCTCTTCTCCAGACCATTTCCGGAGACCTTCTCCCCTACCTCACCTCGCTCATCAACTCATCCCTGACCGCTGGCTACGTCCCTCCCGTCTTCAAGAGAGCGAGAGTTGCACCCCTTCTGAAAAAACCTACACTCGATCCCTCCGATGTCAACAACTACAGACCAGTATCCCTTCTCTCTTTTCTCTCCAAAACTCTTGAGCGTGCCGTCCTTGGCCAGCTCTACCGCTATCTCTCTCAGAATGACCTTCTTGATCCAAATCAGTCAGGTTTCAAGACTAGTCATTCAACTGAGACTGCTCTTCTCTGTATCACGGAGCGCTCCCGCACTGCTAAAGCTAACTCTCTCCTCTGCTCTCATCCTTCTAGACCTATCGGCTGCCTTCGATACTGTGAACCATCAGATCCTCCTCTCCACCCTCTCCGAGTTGGGCATCTCCGGCGGCCCACGCTTGATTGCGTCCTACCTGACAGGTCGCTCCTACCAGGTGGCGTGGCGAGAATCTGTCTCCTCACCACGCGCTCTCACCACTGGTGTCCCCCAGGGCTCTGTTCTAGGCCCTCTCTTATTCTCGCTATACACCAAGTCACTTGGCTCTGTCATAACCTCACATGGTCTCTCCTATCATTGCTATGCAGACGACACACAATTAATCTTCTCCTTTCCCCCTTCTGATGACCAGGTGGCGAATCGCATCTCTGCATGTCTGGCAGACATATCAGTGTGGATGACGGATCACCACCTCAAGCTGAACCTCAGCAAGACGGAGCCCCTCTTCCTCCCGGGGAAGGACTGCCCGTTCCATGATCTCGCCATCACGGTTGACAACTCCATTGTGTCCTCCTCCCAGAGCGCTAAGAACCTTGGCGTGATCCTGGACAACACCCTGACGTTCTCAACTAACATCAAGGCGGTGTCCCGTTCCTGTAGGTTCATGCTCTACAACATCCGCAGAGTACGACCCTGCCTCACACAGGAAGCGGCGCAGGTCCTAATCCAGGCACTTGTCATCTCCCGTCTTGATTACTGCAACTCGCTGTTGGCTGGGCTCCCTGCCTGTGCCATTAAACCCCTACAACTCATCCAGAACGCCGCAGCCCGTCTGGTGTTCAACCTTCCCAAGTTCTCTCACGTCACCCCGCTCCTCCGCTCTCTCCACTGGCTTCCAGTTGAAGCTCGCATCCGCTACAAGACCATGGTGCTCGCCTATGGAGCTGTGAGGGGAACGGCACCTCAGTACCTCCAGGCTCTGATCAGGCCCTACACCCAAACAAGGGCACTGCGTTCATCCACCTCTGGCCTGCTCGCCTCCCTACCACTGAGGAAGTACAGTTCCCGCTCAGCCCAGTCAAAACTGTTCGCTGCTCTGGCCCCCAATGGTGGAACAAACTCCCTCACGACGCCAGGACAGCGGAGTCAATCACCACCTTCCGGAGACACCTGAAACCCCACCTCTTCAAGGAATACCTAGGATAGGGTAAGTAAGGGTAAGTAATCCTTCTCACCCCCCTTCTCCCCCAACAAGATTTAGATGCAAGTGGCTGTTCCACTGGTTGTCATAAGGTGTATGCACCAATTTGTAAGTCGCTCTGGATAAGAGCGTCTGCTAAATGACTTAAATGTAATGTAAATGTAGTATAGTGGAGTAACTACAATGTTGTTGATCCATCCTCAGTTTTCTCCTACCACAGCCATTAAACTCTGTAACTGTTTTAAAGTCACCATTGGCATCTTTGTGAAATCCCTGAGCGTTTTCCTTCCTCTCCGTCAACTGAGTTAGGAAGGACACCTGCATCTTTGTGAAATCCCTGAGCGTTTTCCTTCCTCTCCGTCAACTGAGTTAGGAAGGACACCTGCATCTTTGTGAAATCCCTGAGCGTTTTCCTTCCTCTCCGTCAACTGAGTTAGGAAGGACACCTGCATCTTTGTGAAATCCCTGAGCGTTTTTTCCTTCCTCTCCGTCAACTGAGTTAGGAAGGACACCTGCATCTTTGTGAAATCCCTGAGCGTTTTCCTTCTTCTCCGTCAACTGAGTTAGGAAGGACACCTGCATCTTTGTGAAATCCCTGAGCGTTTTCCTTTCTCTCCGTCAACTGAGTTAGGAAGGACACCTGCATCTTTGTGAAATCCCTGAGCGTTTTCCTTTATCTCCGTCAACTGAGTTAGGAAGGACACTTGCATCTTTGTGAAATCCCTGAGCGTTTCCCTTCCTCTCCAGTAATTGAATTAGGAAGGAGGCCTGTATCTTTGTAGTAACTGGGTGTATTGATACACCATCCAAAGTGTAATAAATAACAGCTCAAAGGGATGTCTGTTTTTGTTGTTGTTGTTGACCAATCTACCAATAGGTGATCTTCTTTGCTTGGCATTGGAAAACCTCCCTGGTCTTTGTGGTTAAATCTGTGTTTGAAATTCACTGAGCGACCTTATAGATAATTGCATGTGAGGGGTACAGCGATGAGGTAGTTATTTTAAAATCTGGTTAAGTGTGCCTTGAATTTTAATAAATCCCTGACGGTGTAACCAGCAAAGCACCCCAACACCATGATGTCCTGATTCACGCAGTCTCCTCTGAACAGTTGATGTGGAGATGTATCTGTTACTTGAACTCTGTGAAGCATTTATTTAGGCTACAATCTGAGGCGCTGTTAACTCTAATGAACATATCCTCTTCAGCAGAGGTAACTCTGGATCTTCCTTTGCTGTGGCGGTCTTCATGAGAGGTACTTTCATCATAGCGATTGATGGTTTTGCGAGAGTGCACTTGAAGAAACTTTCAAAGTTCTTGAAATGTTTCATTGACTGACCTTGATATCTTAAAGTCGATGATGGACTGTTGTTTCTCTTTGTTTATTTGAGCTGTTCTTGCCATAATATGGACTTGGTCTTTTTCCAAATAGGGCTGGCTACCTTCTGTATACCAACTGTACCTTGTCACAACACAACTGATTGGCTCAAACGCATTAATTGAAATGCATTCCAGGTGACTACCTCATGAAGGTGGTTGAGAGAATGCCAAAAGTGTGCAAAGCTGTCATCAAGGCAAAGGGTCACTACTTTGAAGAATCTCAAATATAAAATATATTTAGATTTGTTTAACACTTTTTTGGTTACTACATGATTCCATGTGTTATTTCATAGTTTTGATGTCTCTACTATCATTCTACAATATATAAAATAGTATAAATAAATAAAAACACTTGAATGGGTAGGTGTGTCCACACTTTTGACTGGTGCTGGATATCAGACCAGGTTTTGTTCTACAGTAAGTAGGGATGTAGAATGTGTCTAAATTGACAATGAGATAAAGTACAGCCTTGATATTCTTTTGAGGATATGCTTCTGCCAGCCTGGAATCATTATTTATTTAGACTGGAGAGAATCTGGTTTCTCCTCTGCATTAGACTTTCAACACTAGCCTGATATGTTTTAGAAGTTAGTTTTAGTTTGCTCCACAGAACGTGTAGATCAGGACTGTTTTGATCTACGTTAACTGATCTCCTACCAGATCTCCCAGGTGATAAATGAAACATTACACACGCGCCCAACACATAGGGCTGACTGTCAGTCAACCTCACAACCAGTCGTCTCCTGAGGACACTCCCCTGTGTAGTGGCAAAATGGAAGTCCCAGCGCTCCTGCCAGCGCTGCTTCCTTTCATTTCCATCATGGAATTCCACCTTGGCCTGCGTGTGCCACGCCGCCTCCAGTAACATCAGACAGACGGTGCCTGTGGATCCCACCTCTGTGGGCGCCGCCACTCTCCTGCTCTCATCCCTGTTCATCATCACACACCAGCGGGGAGTTCTTACAAGATGCTTCTCCATAAGCCCTACTGACTTCCCTCGTCTTGTCTGCTGTGTTGTGCTGAAAATATACCACTGGA
The DNA here is from genome assembly GCF_023373465.1 of Oncorhynchus keta. Taxonomy (NCBI): domain Eukaryota; kingdom Metazoa; phylum Chordata; class Actinopteri; order Salmoniformes; family Salmonidae; genus Oncorhynchus; species Oncorhynchus keta. Next base: position 138,167 of record NW_026283646.1, read on the forward strand.
TTCAGAAGATCCCCTCTGTGTTGCTTAGCTAATGCTGTTAGAAATACACATTGTGATGGGCACATCACTGCTTGAAAATCCTGAAGAAATTCTTGTTTTGACAATGTATTACACAAATGGATTTGTTAGCAATCCTTTATTCAGAAATTGTATTTTTTTTTTAAATGTCTATACAGTATGTCCATGTCCACTGCAAGAGCTACTCCGTCTTGAAAGACCATAAACGGAGTTTGAGTGAAACATTATATTTTTAGAATATGGAAAAGGCTGAATTGTTTGTCTGTCTTGGGCTCTTTGAACATGTGTGTTACAGGAGCTGAATACATTGTGGGTCACCTACAGGAGGGGGTAACCTCAGTTCAGTGCTTTGTGGATCACCTACAGGAGTGGGTAACCTCAGTTCAGTGCTTTGTGGATCACCTACAGGAGGGGTAACCTCAGTTCAGTGCTTTGTGGATCACCTACAGGAGGGGGTAACCTCAGTTCAGTGCTTTGTGGATCACCTACAGGAGGGGTAACCTCAGTTCAGTGCTTTGTGGATCACCTACAGGAGGGGTAACCTCAGTTCAGTGCTTTGTGGGTCACCTACAGGAGGGTAACCTCAGTTCAGTGCTTTGTGGATCACCTACAGGAGGGGGTAACCTCAGTTCAGTGCTTTGTGGATCACCTACAGGAGGGGGTAACCTCAGTTCAGTGCTTTGTGGATCACCTACAGGAGGGGGTAACCTCAGTTCAGTGCTTTGTGGATCACCTACAGGAGGGGTAACCTCAGTTCAGTGCTTTGTGGATCACCTACAGGAGGGGGTAACCTCAGTTCAGTGCTTTGTGGGTCACCTACAGGAGGGGTAACCTCAGTTCAGTGCTTTGTGGATCACCTACAGGAGGGGTAACCTCAGTTCAGTGCTTTGTGGATCACCTACAGGAGGGGTAACCTCAGTTCAGTGCTTTGTGGATCACCTACAGGAGGGGGTAACCTCAGTTCAGTGCTTTGTGGATCACCTACAGGAGGGGGTAACCTCAGTTCAGTGCTTTGTGGATCACCTACAGGAGGGGGTAACCTCAGGTGTTGTGCTTTGCAAGAGTTGTGTTCAAATAACTGAACTTAACTAATTGGGTTTGACTTTCATTTGTCATTCGTGTGCATTTTCTTCCTGCTTAGGGTCCTGAGCTATACAGCCAACCAAATATTATCTCACTGTGCAATTATCAGCAGCACACATAAAACACACATCAGACAGTTTGAAGTCTGTGATGGAACGAAACCAAACCAAATATTAATCACACTTGGCAAAATTAGCAAGCACAGGAATAATATTAATAATTCATGATTTTAGGATAATGGTTTTGCTGACAACAAATACGTTTTCATTGGCAATCATGTTTCCTTCAGACCTAGGAGCACAGGGAAGCCGTTAGCAATCACTGTGAAGCATGTTTCCTTCAGACCTAGGAGCACAGGGAAGCAGTTAGCAATCACTGTGAAGCATGTTTCCTTCAGACCTAGGAGCACAGGGAAGCAGTCAGCAATCACTGTGAAGCATGTTTCCTTCAGACCTAGGAGCACAGGGAAGCAGTTAGCAATTACTGTGAAGCATGTTTCCTTCAGACCTAGGAGCACAGGGAAGCAGTTAGCAATTACTGTGAAGCATGTTTCCTTCAGACCTAGGAGCACAGGGAAGCCGTTAGCAATCACTGTGAAGCATGTTTCCTTCAGACCGAGGAGCACAGGGAAGCAGTTAGCAATTACTGTGAAGCATGTTTCCTTCAGACCTAGGAGCACAGGGAAGCAGTTAGCAATTACTGTGAAGCATGTTTCCTTCAGACCTAGGAGCACAGGGAAGCAGTTAGCAATTACTGTGAAGCATGTTTCCTTCAGACCGAGGAGCACAGGGAAGCAGTTAGCAATTACTGTGAAGCATGTTTCCTTCAGACCTAGGAGCACAGGGAAGCAGTTAGCAATTACTGTGAAGCATGTTTCCTTCAGACCTAGGAGCACAGGGAAGCCGTTAGCAATCGCTGTGAAGCATGTTTCCTTCAGACCTAGGACCACAGGGAAGCCGTTAGCAATCGCTGTGAAGCATGTTTCCTTCAGACCTAGGAGCACAGGGAAGCTGTTAGCAATCGCTGTGAAGCATGTTTCCTTCAGACCTAGGAGCACAGGGAAGCCGTTAGCAATCGCTGTGAAGCATGTTTCCTTCAGACCTAGGAGCACAGGGAAGCCGTTACCAATCGCTGTGAAGCATGTTTCCTTCAGACCTAGGAGCACAGGGAAGCCGTTAGCAATCGCTGTGAAGCATGTTTCCTTCAGACCTAGGAGCACAGGGAAGCCGTTACCAATCGCTGTGAAGCATGTTTCCTCAGACCTAGGACCACAGGGAAGCCGTTAGCAATCACTGTGAAGCATGTTTCCTTCAGACCTAGGACCACAGGGAAGCCGTTAGCAATCACTGTGAAGCATGTTTCCTTCAGACCTAGGAGCACAGGGACGCAGTTATAAGTGATATAAGATACATACTTCTACAGTACTTTCTCTGCCAGCTTTTCCCCAGTGTCATCAGCCTCCATCGTCCTCATAGATAAAAGAGAAAGGCTGGATAAATGCACTGACCAAATGAATATGCAGAGTAATCAGTATAGCCTCTAGCGGGGTGCATACTGCCATATCAACAAAGTAAATCAAGCCTTCTCTTGATGAGCTGTCTGCATAGACCAGGGTGTCAAACAAATTTTCTCCACAGGAGCGCAATCGTTATTCCCAGAGGTCCGCATTTAAAATGTTATATTTCTTCGCTGTCAAAAACACAAAATATAAATGTATGCTCCCTGACTGTCTAGCTTTCGTTTCTATGACTGTTAGCAAGCTGGACAGAGTGAAGAGGCTATAAATATAGGTATATTATGATTTTTACAACATTGTTCCGCAGGCCGGATTGAATGAGCCTTGAGTTTGCCACCTGGCATAGACTATCCCTTGGCTAAAGGTGAGCAGTCTGCATAGACTATCCCTTGGCTAATGATGAGCAGACTGCATAGACTATCCCTTGGCTAATGATGAGCAGACTGCATAGACTATCCCTTGGCTAATGATGAGCAGACTGCATAGACTATCCCTTGGCTAATGATGAGCAGACTGCATAGACTATCCCTTGGCTAATGATGAGCAGACTGCATAGACTATCCCTTGGCTAATGATGAGCAGTCTGCATAGACTATCCCTTGGCTAAAGGTGAGCAGTCTGCATAGACTATCCCTTGGCTAATGATGAGCAGACTGCATAGACTATCCCTTGGCTAATTATGAGCAGACTGCATAGACTATCCGTTGGCTAAAGGTGAACAGTCTGCATAGACTATGCCTTGGCTAATGATGAGCAGTCTGCATAGACTATCCCTTGGCTAATGATGAGCAGTCTGCATAGACTATCCCTTGGCTAATGATGAACAGACTAAATAGACATCAGAGTATTAGTATGTCCTTCTGTCTCTGCCCATATCGTCTGGTTGCTTCCGGCGATGTACCATCGCTCCAGCTGTTGCCTAGTTTACGTTGCTCCAAGGTCTGGGATACCTGAGACTACTCCCCAGAGGAGACTAATAATAATAACAGAGGAGACTACTCCCCAGAGGAGACCACTGCCCAGAGTAGACTACTCCCCAGAGGAGACCACTGCCCAGAGTAGACTACTGCCCAGAAGAGACTACTCCCCAGAGGAGACTACTGCCCAGAGGAGACTACTGCCCAGAGGAGACTACTGCCCAGAGGAGACTACTGCCCAGAGGAGACTACTGCCCAGAGTAGACTACTGCCCAGAAGAGACTACTCCCCAGAGGAGACTACTGCCCAGAGGAGACTACTCCCCAGAGGAGACTACTGCCCAGAAGAGACTACTCCCCAGAGGAGACTACTCCCCAGAGGAGACTACTGCCCAGAGGAGACTACTGCCCAGAGTAGACTACTCCCCAGAGGAGACTACTGCCCAGAGGAGACTACTGCCCAGAAGAGACTACTGCCCAGAAGAGACTACTGCCCAGAGTAGACTACTGCCCAGAAGAGACTACTCCCCAGAGGAGACTACTCCCCAGAGGAGACTACTGCCCAGAGGAGACTACTCCCCAGAGTAGACTACTGCCCAGAAGAGACTACTGCCCAGAGGAGACTACTGCCCAGAGGAGACTACTGCCCAGAGGAGACTACTGCCCAGAGGAGACTACTCCCCAGAGGAGACTACTCCCCAGAGGAGACTACTGCCCAGAGGAGACTACTGCCCAGAGGAGACTACTCCCCAGAGGAGACTACTGCCCAGAGGAGACTACTGCCCAGAGGAGACTACTCCCCAGAGGAGACTACTCCCCAGAGGAGACTACTGCCCAGAGGAAACTACTCCCCAGAGGAGACTACTGCCCAGAGGAGACTACTCCCCAGAGTAGACTACTGCCCAGAAGAGACTACTGCCCAGAAGAGACTACTGCCCAGAGGAGACTACTGCCCAGAGGAGACTACTGCCCAGAGTAGACTACTGCCCAGAGGAGACTACTGCCCAGAGGAGACTACTGCCCAGAAGAGACTACTCCCAGAGGAAACTACTCCCCAGAGGAGACTACTGCCCAGAGGAGACTACTGCCCAGAGTAGACTACTGCCCAGAAGAGACTACTCCCCAGAGGAGACTACTGCCCAGAGGAGACTACTCCCCAGAGGAGACTACTGCCCAGAAGAGACTACTCCCCAGAGGAGACTACTCCCCAGAGGAGACTACTGCCCAGAGGAGACTACTGCCCAGAGTAGACTACTCCCCAGAGGAGACTACTGCCCAGAGGAGACTACTGCCCAGAGGAGACTACTGCCCAGAGTAGACTACTGCCCAGAGTAGACTACTGCCCAGAGGAGACTACTGCCCAGAGGAGACTACTGCCCAGAGGAGACTACTCCCCAGAGGAGACTACTGCCCAGAGGAGACTACTGCCCAGAAGAGACTACTGCCCAGAGGAGACTACTGCCCAGAGGAGACTACTGCCCAGAGGAGACTACTCCCCAGAGGAGACTACTGCCCAGAGGAGACTACTCCCCAGAGGAGACTACTGCCCAGAGGAGACTACTCCCCAGAGTAGACTACTGCCCAGAGGAGACTACTGCCCAGAGGAGACTACTGCCCAGAGGAGACTACTGCCCAGAGGAGACTACTGCCCAGAGGAGACTACTGCCCAGAGGAGACTACTGCCCAGAGGAGACTACTCCCCAGAGGAGACTACTGCCCAGAGGAGACTACTCCCCAGAGGAGACTACTCCCCAGAGGAGACTACTCCCCAGAGGAGACTACTCCCCAGAGGAGACTACTGCCCAGAGGAGACTACTGCCCAGAGGAGACTACTGCCCAGAGGAGACTACTCCCCAAAGGAGACCACTGCCCAGAGTAGACTACTGCCCAGAAGAGACTACTCCCCAGAGGAGACTACTGCCCAGAGGAGACTACTCCCCAGAGGAGACTACTCCCCAGAGGAGACTACTCCCCAGAGGAGACTACTGCCCAGAGGAAACTACTCCCCAGAGGAGACTACTGCCCAGAGTAGACTACTGCCCAGAAGAGACTACTGCCCAGAGGAGACTACTGCCCAGAGGAGACTACTGCCCAGAGGAGACTACTGCCCAGAGGAGACTACTGCCCAGAGGAGACTACTGCCCAGAGGAGACTACTCCCCAGAGGAGACTACTGCCCAGAGGAGACTACTCCCCAGAGTAGACTACTGCCCAGAAGAGACTACTCCCCAGAGGAGACTACTGCCCAGAAGAGACTACTCCCCAGAGGAGACTACTGCCCAGAAGAGACTACTCCCCAGAGGAGACTACTGCCCAGAGTAGACTACTGCCCAGAAGAGACTACTCCCCAGAGGAGACTACTGCCCAGAGGAGACTACTGCCCAGAGGAGACTACTGCCCAGAAGAGACTACTCCCCAGAGGAGACTACTCCCCAGAGTAGACTACTACCCAGAGGAGACTACTCCCCAGAGTCTGGCATAACCTGGAATAGTCTGTCATAGTCTGTCATAGTCTGATATAGTCTGTCATAGTTTGATATAGTCTGTCATAGTCTGATATAGTCTGTCATAGTCTGATATAGTCTGTCATAGTCTGCCATAGTCTGATATAGTCTGTCATAGTCTGATATAGTCTGATATAGTTTGATATAGTCTGTCATAGTCTGATATAGTCTGATATAGTCTGTCATAGTCTGATATAGTCTGTCATAGTCTGATATAGTCTGTCATAGTCTGTCATAGGCTGATATAGTCTGTCATAGTTTGATATAGTCTGGCATAACCTGGAATAGTCTGTCATAGTCTGATATAGTCTGTCATAGTCTGATATAGTCTGTCATAGTTTGATATAGTCTGGCATAACCTGGAATAGTCTGTCATAGTCTGATATAGTCTGTCATAGTCTGATATAGTCTGTCATAGTTTGATATAGTCTGGCATAACCTGGAATAGTCTGTCATAGTCTGATATAGTCTGTCATAGTCTGATATAGTCTGTCATAGGCTGATATAGTCTGTCATAGTCTGTTATAGTCTGCCATAGCCTAATATAGTCTGTCATATCTGATATAGTCTGTCATAGTTTGATATAGTCTGTCATAGTCTGATATAGTCTGTCATAGTCTGATATAGTCTGTCATAGTCTGTTATAGTCTGATATAGTCTGATATAGTCTGTCATAAGCTGATATAGTCTGTCATAAGCTGATATAGTCTGTCATAGTCTGCCATATTCTGATATAGGCTGATATAGTCTGTCATAGGCTGATATAGTCTGTCATAGGCTGATATAGTCTGTCATAGTCTGATATAGTCTGTCATAGTTTGATATAGTCTGGCATAACCTGGAATAGTCTGTCATAGTCTGATATAGTCTGTCATAGTCTGATATAGTCTGTCATAGGCTGATATAGTCTGTCATAGTCTGTTATAGTCTGCCATAGCCTAATATAGTCTGTCATATCTGATATAGTCTGTCATAGTTTGATATAGTCTGTCATAGTCTGATATAGTCTGTCATAGTCTGATATAGTCTGTTATAGTCTGTCATAGTCTGATATAGTCTGATATAGTCTGTCATAAGCTGATATAGTCTGTCATAGTCTGATATAGTCTGTCATAGTCTGCCATATTCTGATATAGTCTGATATAGTCTGTCATAGGCTGATATAGTTTGTCATAGGCTGATATAGTCTGTCATAGTCTGATATAGTCTGTCATAGTCTGTCATAGTCTGTTATAGTCTGTCATAGTCTGATATAGTCTGATATAGTCTGTCATAGGCTGATATAGTCTGTCATAGTCTGATATAGTCTGTCATAGTCTGATATAGTCTGTCATAGTCTGATATAGTCTGTCATAGTCTGATATAGTCTGTCATAGTCTGCCATAGTCTGATATAGTCTGATATAGTCTGTCATAGTCTGATATAGTCTGATATAGTCTGTCATAGTCTGATATAGTCTGATATAGTCTGTCATAGTCTGATATAGTCTGTCATAGTCTGATATAGTCTGTCATAGTCTGATATAGTCTGTCATAGTCTGATATAGTCTGATATAGTCTGTCATAGTCTGATATAGTCTGTCATAGTCTGATATAGTCTGTCATAGTCTGATATAGTCTGATATAGTCTGATATAGTCTGTCATAGTCTGATATAGTCTGCCATAGTCTGATATAGTCTGTCATAGTCTGTCATATTCTGATATAGTCTGTCATATTCTGATATAGTCTGGCATAACCTGGAATAGTCTGTCATAGTCTGATATAGTCTGTCATAGTCTGATATAGTCTGTCATAGGCTGATATAGTCTGTCATAGTCTGATATAGTCTGCCATAGCCTAATATAGTCTGTCATATCTGATATAGTCTGTCATAGTTTGATATAGTCTGTCATAGTCTGATATAGTCTGTCATAGTCTGATATAGTCTGTCATAGTCTGATATAGTCTGATATAGTCTGATATAGTCTGTCATAAACTGATATAGTCTGTCATAGTCTGATATAGTCTGTCATAGTCTGCCATATTCTGATATAGTCTGATATCGTCTGTCATAGTCTGATATAGTCTGTCATAGTCAGATATAGTCTGTCATAGTCTGATATAGTCTGTCATAGTCTGATATAGTCTGTCATAGTCAGATATAGTCTGTCATAGTCTGATATAGTCTGATATAGTCTGTCATAGTCTGATATAGTCTGTCATAGTCTGATATAGTCTGTCATAGGCTGATATAGTCTGTCATAGGCTGATATAGTCTGTCATAGTCTGTCATAGTCTGATATAGTCTGATATAGTCTGTCATAGGCTGATATAGTCTGTCATAGTCTGATATAGTCTGTCATAGTCTGATATAGTCTGATATAGTCTGTCATAGTCTTTCATAGTCTGTTATAGTCTGCCATAGTCTGTCATAGTCTGCCATAGTCTGCCATAGTCTGATATAGTCTGATATAGTCTGATATAGTCTGTCATAGTCTGATATAGTCTGTCATAGTCTGATATAGTCCGCCATAGTCTGATATAGTCTGTCATAGTCTGATATAGTCTGATATAGTCTGTCATAGTCTGTCATAGTCTGATATAGTCTGTCATAGTCTGATATAGTCTGATATAGTCTTTCATAGTCTGATATAGTCTGTCATAGTCTGATATAGTCTGTTATAGTCTGCCATAGTCTGTCATAGTCTGTCATAGTCTGTCATAGTCTGCCATAGTCTGATATAGTCTGATATAGTCTGTCATAGTCTGATATAGTCTGATATAGTCTGCCATAGTCTGATATAGTCTGATATAGTCTGTCATAGTCTGATATAGTCTGTCATAGTCTGATATAGTCTGCCATAGTCTGATATAGTCTGTCATAGTCTGTCATAGTCTGATATAGTCTGTCATAGTCTGATATAGTCTGTCATAGTCTGATATAGTCTGTCTTAGTCTGATATAGTCTGTCATAGTCTGATATAGTCTGCCATAGTCTGATATAGTCTGTCATAGTCTGATATAGTCTGATATAGTCTGTCATATTCTGATATAGTCTGTCATAGTCTGGCATAGTCTGATATAGTCTGCCATAGTCTGATATAGTCTGATATAGTCTGATATAGTCTGTCATAGTCTGATATAGTCTGTCATAGTCGGGCATAGTCTGTCATAGTCTGCCATAGTCTGATATAGTCTGATATAGTCTGATATAGTCTGTCATAGTCTGATATAGTCTGTCATAGTCTTTCATAGTCTGATATAGTCTGTCATAGTCTGATATAGTCTGTTATAGTCTGCCATAGTCTGTCATAGTCTGATATAGTCTGATATATTCTGATATAGTCTGATATAGTCTGTCATAGTCTGATATAGTCTGTCATAGTCTGATATAGTCTGCCATAAGATGATATAGTCTGTCATAGTCTGCCATAAGCTGATATAGTCTGTCATAGTCTGTCATAGTCTGATATAGTCTGTCATAGGCTGATATAGTCTGTCATAGGCTGATATAGTCTGTCATAGTCTGTTATAGTCTGCCATAGCCTAATATAGTCTGTCATATCTGATATAGTCTGTCATAGTCTGATATAGTCTGATATAGTCTTTCATAGTCTGATATAGTCTGTCATAGTCTGATATAGTCTGTTATAGTCTGCCATAGTCTGATATAGTCTGTCATAGTCTGATATAGTCTGTCATAGTCTGATATAGTCTGATATAGTCTGATATAGTCTGATATAGTCTGATATAGTCTGTCATAGTCTGATATAGTCTGTCATAGTCTGATATAGTCTGCCATAGTCTGTCATAGTCTGATATAGTCTGTCATAGTCTGATATAGTCTGTCATAGTCTGGCATAGTCTGATATAGTCTGCCATAGTCTGATATAGTCTGATATAGTCTGATATAGTCTGATATAGTCTGTCATAGTCTGATATAGTCTGATATAGTCTGTCATAGGCTGATATAGTCTGTCATAGTCTGATATAGTCTGTCATAGTCTGATATAGTCTGTCATAGTCTGTCATAGGCTGTCATAGTCTGATATAGTCTGTCATAGGCTGATATAGTCTGTCATAGGCTGATATAGTCTGTCATAGTCTGATATAGTCTGATATAGTCTGCCATAGTCTGATATAGTCTGTCATAGTCTGATATAGTCTGTCATAGGCTGATATAGTCTGTCATAGGCTGATATAGTCTGTCATAGTCTGATATAGTCTGTCATAGTCTGATATAGTCTGTTATAGTCTGCCATAGTCTGTCATAGTCTGCCATAGTCTGCCATAGTCTGATATAGTCTGTCATAGTCTGATATAGTCTGCCATAGTCTGATATAGTCTGTCATAGTCTGATATATTCTGATATAGTCTGTCATAGTCTGATATAGTCTGCCATAGTCTGATATAGTCTGTCATAGTCTGATATAGTCTGTCATAGTCTGATATAGTCTGTCATAGTCTGTTATAGTCTGCCATAGCCTAATATAGTCTGTCATATCTGATATAGTCTGTCATAGTCTGATATAGTCTGATATAGTCTTTCATAGTCTGATATAGTCTGTCATAGTCTGATATGGTCTGATATAGTCTGTTATAGTCTGATATAGTCTGTCATAGTCTGATATAGTCTGTCATAGTCTTTCATAGTCTGATATAGTCTGATATAGTCTGTCATAGTCTGATATAGTCTGTTATAGTCTGCCATAGTCTGTCATAGTCTGATATAGTCTGATATATTCTGATATAGTCTGATATAGTCTGTCATTGTCTGATATAGTCTGTCATAGTCTGATATAGTCTGATATAGTCTGTCATAGTCTGATATAGTCTGTCATAGTCTGATATAGTCTGTCATAGTCTGATATAGTCTGTCATAGGCTGATATAGTCTGTCATAGGCTGATATAGTCTGTCATAGTCTGTTATAGTCTGCCATAGCCTAATATAGTCTGTCATATCTGATATAGTCTGTCATAGTCTGATATAGTCTGATATAGTCTTTCATAGTCTGATATAGTCTGTCATAGTCTGATATAGTCTGTTATAGTCTGCCATAGTCTGATATAGTCTGTCATAGTCTGATATAGTCTGTCATAGTCTGATATAGTCTGATATAGTCTGCCATAGTCTGCCATAGTCTGATTTAGTCTGATATAGTCTGTCATAGTCTGATATAGTCTGATATAGTCTGTCATAGTCTGATATAGTCTGCCATAGTCTGTCATAGTCTGATATAGTCTGTCATAGTCTGATATAGTCTGTCATAGTCTGGCATAGTCTGATATAGTCTGCCATAGTCTGATATAGTCTGATATAGTCTGTCATAGTCTGATATAGTCTGTCATAGTCTGATATAGTCTGATATAGTCTGTCATAGGCTGATATAGTCTGTCATAGTCTGATATAGTCTGATATAGTCTGTCATAGTCTGATATAGTCTGTCATAGGCTGATATAGTCTGTCATAGGCTGATATAGTCTGTCATAGGCTGATATAGTCTGTCATAGTCTGTCATAGTCTGTCATAGTCTGTTATAGTCTGTTATAGTCTGCCATAGTCTGTCATAGTCTGCCATAGTCTGATATAGTCTGTCATAGTCTGATATAGTCTGATATAGTCTGATATAGTCTGTCATAGTCTGATATAGTCTGTCATAGTCTGATATAGTCTGCCATAGTCTGATATAGTCTGTCATAGTCTGATATAGTCTGTCATAGTCTGACATAGTCTGTCATAGGCTGACATAGTCTGTCATAGGCTGATATAGTCTGTCATAGTCTGATATAGTCTGTCATAGTCTGATATAGTCTGTTATAGTCTGCCATAGTCTGTCATAGTCTGCCATAGTCTGTCATAGTCTGCCATAGTCTGCCATAGTCTGTCATAGTCTGATATAGTCTGTTATAGTCTGATATAGTCTGTCATAGTCTGATATAGTCTGTCATAGTCTGATATAGTCTGATATAGTCTGATATAGTCTGTCATAGTCTGATATAGTCTGTCATAGTCTGATATAGTCTGTCATAGTCTGATATAGTCTGATATAGTCTGATATAGTCTGATATAGTCTGATATAGTCTGTCATAGTCTGATATAGTCTGTCATAGTCTGATATAGTCTGTCATAGTCTGCCATAGTCTGATATAGTCTGTCATAGTCTGATATAGTCTGTCATAGTCTGATATAGTCTGATATAGTCTGTCATAGTCTGATATAGTCTGTCATAGTCTGATATAGTCTGATATAGTCTGTCATAGTCTGATATAGTCTGCCATAGTCTGTCATAGTCTGATATAGTCTGTCATAGTCTGATATAGTCTGTCATAGTCTGGCATAGTCTGATATAGTCTGCCATAGTCTGATATAGTCTGATATAGTCTGTCATAGTCTGATATAGTCTGTCAGTCTGTCATAGGCTGATATAGTCTGTCATAGTCTGATATAGTCTGTCATAGTCTGATATAGTCTGTCATAGGCTGATATAGTCTGTCATAGTCTGATATAGTCTGTCATAGGCTGATATAGTCTGTCATAGGCTGATATAGTCTGTCATAGGCTGATATAGTCTGTCATAGTCTGATATAGTCTGTCATAGTCTGTCATAGTCTGTTATAGTCTGCCATAGTCTGTCATAGTCTGCCATAGTCTGCCATAGTCTGATATAGTCTGTCATAGTCTGATATAGTCTGATATAGTCTGTCATAGTCTGATATAGTCTGTCATAGTCTGATATAGTCTGCCATAGTCTGATATAGTCTGTCATAGGCTGATATAGTCTGTCATAGGCTGATATAGTCTTTCATAGTCTGATATAGTCTGTCATAGTCTGATATAGTCTGTTATAGTCTGCCATAGTCTGATATAGTCTGTCATAGTCTGATATAGTCTGTCATAGTCTGATATAGTCTGATATAGTCTGCCATAGTCTGCCATAGTCTGATATAGTCTGATATAGTCTGATATAGTCTGTCATAGTCTGATATAGTCTGATATAGTCTGTCATAGTCTGATATAGTCTGCCATAGTCTGTCATAGTCTGATATAGTCTGTCAGTCTGATATAGTCTGTCATAGTCTGGCATAGTCTGATATAGTCTGATATAGTCTGTCATAGTCTGATATAGTCTGTCATAGTCTGATATAGTCTGATATAGTCTGTCATAGGCTGATATAGTCTGTCATAGTCTGATATAGTCTGTCATAGTCTGATATAGTCTGTCATAGTCGATATAGTCTGTCATAGGCTGATATAGTCTGTCATAGGCTGATATAGTCTGTCATAGGCTGATATAGTCTGTCATAGTCTGTCATAGTCTGTCATAGTCTGATATAGTCTGTTATAGTCTGTTATAGTCTGCCATAGTCTGTCATAGTCTGCCATAGTCTGATATAGTCTGTCATAGTCTGATATAGTCTGATATAGTCTGATATAGTCTGTCATAGTCTGATATAGTCTGTCATAGTCTGATATAGTCTGCCATAGTCTGATATAGTCTGTCATAGTCTGATATAGTCTGTCATAGTCTGACATAGTCTGTCATAGGCTGACATAGTCTGTCATAGGCTGATATAGTCTGTCATAGTCTGATATAGTCTGTCATAGTCTGTTATAGTCTGATATAGTCTGTCATAGTCTGCCATAGTCTGTCATAGTCTGATATAGTCTGATATAGTCTGATATAGTCTGATATAGTCTGATATAGTCTGTCATAGTCTGATATAGTCTGTCATAGTCTGATATAGTCTGTCATAGTCTGATATAGTCTGTCATAGTCTGATATAGTCTGTCATAGTCTGATATAGTCTGCCATAGTCTGATATAGTCTGTCATATTCTGATATAGTCTGATATAGTCTGATATAGTCTGATATAGTCTGATATAGTCTGATATAGTCTGATATAGTCTGTCATAGTCTGTCATAGTCTGGCATAGTCTGTCATAGTCTGATATAGTCTGTCATAGTCTGATATAGTCTGATATAGTCTGTCATAGTCTGATATAGTCTGTCATAGTCTGATATAGTCTGATATAGTCTGTCATAGTCTGATATAGTCTGCCATAGTCTGTCATAGTCTGTCATAGTCTGATATAGTCTGATATAGTCTGTCATAGTCTGGCATAGTCTGTCATAGTCTGCCATATTCTGATATAGTCTGATATCGTCTGTCATAGTCTGATATAGTCTGTCATAGTCAGATATAGTCTGTCATAGTCTGATATAGTCTGTCATAGTCTGATATAGTCTGTCATAGTCTGATATAGTCTGTCATAGTCTGATATAGTCTGTCATAGGCTGATATAGTCTGTCATAGTCTGATATAGTCTGTCATAGGCTGATATAGTCTGTCATAGGCTGATATAGTCTGTCATAGGCTGATATAGTCTGTCATAGTCTGATATAGTCTGTCATAGTCTGTCATAGTCTGATATAGTCTGTTATAGTCTGCCATAGTCTGTCATAGTCTGCCATAGTCTGCCATAGTCTGATATAGTCTGTCATAGTCTGATATAGTCTGATATAGTCTGTCATAGTCTGATATAGTCTGCCATAGTCTGATATAGTCTGTCATAGTCTGATATAGTCTGTCATAGTCTGATATAGTCTGCCATAGTCTGATATAGTCTGTCATAGTCTGATATAGTCTGTCATAGTCTGATATAGTCTGCCATAGTCTGATATAGTCTGATATAGTCTGATATAGTCTGTCATAGTCTGATATAGTCTGATATAGTCTGATATTGTCTGATATAGTCTGATATAGTCTGATATAGTCTGTCATAGTCTGATATAGTCTGTCATAGTCTGATATAGTCTGATATAGTCTGTCATAGTCTGATATAGTCTGCCATAGTCTGATATAGTCTGTCATAGTCTGATATAGTCTGTCATAGTCTGATATAGTCTGATATAGTCTGATATAGTCTGTCATAGTCTGATATAGTCTGTCATAGTCTGATATAGTCTGATATAGTCTGCCATAGTCTGATATAGTCTGTCATAGTCTGATATAGTCTGTCATAGTCTGATATAGTCTGATATAGTCTGTCATAGTCTGATATAGTCTGATATAGTCTGTCATAGTCTGATATAGTCTGTTATAGTCTGCCATAGTCTGTCATAGTCTGCAATAGTCTGATATAGTCTGTCATAGTCTGATATAGTCTGTCATAGTCTGATATAGTCTGATATAGTCTGATATAGTCTGATATAGTCTGCCATAGTCTGTCATAGTCTGATATAGTCTGATATAGTCTGATATAGTCTGTCATAGTCTGATATAGTCTGCCATAGTCTGATATAGTCTGCCATAGTCTGATATAGTCTGATATAGTCTGTAATAGTCTGTCATAGTCTGATATAGTCTGTCATAGTCTGGCATAGTCTGATATAGTCTGCCATAGTCTGATATAGTCTGATATAGTCTGTCATATTCTGATATAGTCTGATATAGTCTGATATAGTCTGATATAGTCTGATATAGTCTGATATAGTCTGTCATAGTCTGTCAGAGTCTGGCATAGTCTGTCATAGTCTGCCATAGTCTGATATAGTCTGTCATAGTCTGGCATAGTCTGATATAGTCTGATATAGTCTGTCATAGTCTGTCATAGTCTGCCATAGTCTGATATAGTCTGATATAGTCTGGCATAATCTGGAATAGTCTGGCATAGTATGTCATAGTCTGCCATAGTCTAATATAGTCTGTCTTTCATAGTCTGATATAGTCTGATATAGTCTGTCATAGTCTGATATAGTCTGCCATAGTCTGATATAGTCTGTCATAGTCTGATATAGTCTGTCATAGTCTGATATAGTCTGTCATAGTCTGATATAGTCTGATATAGTCTTTCATAGTCTGATATAGTCTGATATAGTCTGTTATAGTCTGCCATAGTCTGTCATAGTCTGCAATAGTCTGATATAGTCTGTCATA
The DNA here is from genome assembly GCF_023373465.1 of Oncorhynchus keta. Classification (NCBI taxonomy): domain Eukaryota; kingdom Metazoa; phylum Chordata; class Actinopteri; order Salmoniformes; family Salmonidae; genus Oncorhynchus; species Oncorhynchus keta. Next base: position 154,123 of record NW_026283646.1, read on the forward strand.
GTCTGATATAGTCTGTCATAGTCTGATATAGTCTGATATAGTCTGATATAGTCTGCCATAGTCTGTCATAGTCTGATATAGTCTGATATAGTCTGATATAGTCTGATATAGTCTGATATAGTCTGTCATAGTCTGATATAGTCTGCCATAGTCTGTCATAGTCTGATATAGTCTGATATAGTCTGATATAGTCTGTCATAGTCTGATATAGTCTGTCATAGTCTGATATAGTCTGATATAGTCTGTCATAGTCTGTCATAGTCTGATATAGTCTGCCATAGTCTGATATAGTCTGTCATAGTCTGTCATAGTCTGATATAGTCTGATATAGTCTGATATAGTCTGTCATAGTCTGATATAGTCTGTCATAGTCTGTCATAGTCTGTCATAGTCTGTCATAGTCTGATATAGTCTGATATAGTCTGTCATAGTCTGATATAGTCTGCCATAGTCTGATATAGTCTGTCATAGTCTGATATAGTCTGATATAGTCTGATATAGTCTGTCATAGTCTGATATAGTCTGATATAGTCTGTCATAGTCTGGCATAGTCTGATATAGTCTGCCATAGTCTGATATAGTCTGATATAGTCTGTCATAGTCTGATATAGTCTGATATAGTCTGATATAGTCTGTCATAGTCTGATATAGTCTGTCATAGTCTGTCAGAGTCTGGCATAGTCTGTCATAGTCTGCCATAGTCTGATATAGTCTGTCATAGTCTGGCATAGTCTGATATAGTCTGATATAGTCTGTCATAGTCTGTCATAGTCTGCCATAGTCTGATATAGTCTGATATAGTCTGGCATAATCTGGAATAGTCTGGCATAGTATGTCATAGTCTGCCATAGTCTAATATAGTCTGTCTTTCATAGTCTGATATAGTCTGATATAGTCTGATATAGTCTGTCATAGTCTGATATAGTCTGATATAGTCTGTTATAGTCTGCCATAGTCTGTCATAGTCTGATATAGTCTGTCATAGTCTGATATAGTCTGATATAGTCTGTCATAGTCTGATATAGTCTGTCATAGTCTGATATAGTCTGTTATAGTCTGCCATAGTCTGTCATAGTCTGATATAGTCTGATATAGTCTGATATAGTCTGTCATAGTCTGATATAGTCTGATATAGTCTGTCATAGTCTGTCATAGTCTGATATAGTCTGTCATAGTCTGATATAGTCTGCCATAGTCTGATATAGTCTGATATAGTCTGACATAGTCTGATATAGTCTGATATAGTCTGATATAGTCTGTCATAGTCTGATATAGTCTGCCATAGTCTGATATAGTCTGATATAGTCTGATATAGTCTGTCATAGTCTGATATAGTCTGATATAGTCTGTCATAGTCTGATATAGTCTGTCATAGTCTGATATAGTCTGATATAGTCTGTCATAGTCTGATATAGTCTGATATAGTCTGTCATAGTCTGATATAGTCTGATATAGTCTGTTATAGTCTGCCATAGTCTGTCATAGTCTGCCATAGTCTGATATAGTCTGCCATAGTCTGATATAGTCTGTCATAGTCTGATATAGTCTGTCATAGTCTGATATAGTCTGATATAGTCTGCCATAGTCTGATATAGTCTGATATAGTCTGATATAGTCTGTCATAGTCTGTCATAGTCTGATATAGTCTGTCATAGTCTGTCATAGTCTGTCATAGTCTGTCAAATCAAATCAAATCAAATCAAATTTATTTATATAGCCCTTCGTACATCAGCTGATATCTCAAAGTGCTGTACAGAAACCCAGCCTAAAACCCCAAACAGCAAACAATGCAGGTGTAAAAGCACGGTGGCTAGGAAAAACTCCCTAGAAAGGCCAAAACCTAGGAAGAAACCTAGAGAGGAACCGGGCTATGTGGGGTGGCCAGTCCTCTTCTGGCTGTGCCGGGTAGAGATTATAACAGAACATGACCAAGATGTTCAAATGTTCATAAATGACCAGCATGGTTGAATAATAATAAGGCAGAACAGTTGAAACTGGAGCAGCAGCACAGTCAGGTGGACTGGGGACAGCAAGGAGCCTTCATGTCAGGTAGTCCTGGGGCACGGTCCTAGGGCTCAGGTCAGTTGAAACTGGAGCAGGAGCATGGCCAGGTGGACTGGGGACAGCAAGGAGTCCTCATGTCAGGTAGTCCTGGGACATGGTCCTAGGGCTCAGGTCCTCCGAGAGAGAGAAAGAAAGAGAGAAGGAGAGAATTAGAGAACGCACACTTAGATTCACACAGGACACCGAATAGGACAGGAGAAGTACTCCAGATATAACAAACTGACCCTAGCCCCCCGACACATAAACTACTGCAGCATAAATACTGGAGGCTGAGACAGGAGGGGTCAGGAGACACTGTGGCCCCATCCGAGGACACCCCCGGACAGGGCCAAACAGGAAGGATATAACCCCACCCACTTTGCCAAAGCACATCCCCCACACCACTAGAGGGATATCTTCAACCACCAACTTACCATCCTGAGACAAGGCCGAGTATAGCCCACAAAGATCTCCGCCACGGTACAACCCAAGGGGGGGGCAACCCAGACAGGCCGACCACAACAGTGAATCAACCCACCCAGGTGACGCACCCCCCAGGGACGGCACGAGAGAGCCCCAGCAAGCCAGTGACTCAGCCCCGTAACAGGGTTAGAGGCAGAGAATCCCAGTGGAAAGGGGAACCGGCCAGGCAGAGACAGCAAGGGCGGTTCGTTGCTCCAGAGCCTTTCCGTTCACCTTCCCACTCCTGGGCCAGACTACACTCAATCATATGACCCACTGAAGAGATGAGTCTTCAGTAAAGACTTAAAGGTTGAGACCGAGTTTGCGTCTCTGACATGGGTAGGCAGACCGTTCCATAAAAATGGAGCTCTATAGGAGAAAGCCCTGCCTCCAGCTGTTTGCTTAGAAATTCTAGGGACAATTAGGAGGCCTGCGTCTTGTGACCGTAGCGTACGTGTAGGTATGTACGGCAGGACCAAATCAGAGAGGTAGGTAGGAGCAAGCCCATGTAATGCTTTGTAGGTTAGCAGTAAAACCTTGAAATCAGCCCTTGCTTTGACAGGAAGCCAGTGTAGAGAGGCTAGCACTGGAGTAATATGATCAAATTTTTTGGTTCTAGTCAGGATTCTAGCAGCCGTATTTAGCACTAACTGAAGTTTATTTAGTGCTTTATCCGGGTAGCCGGAAAATAGAGCATTGCAGTAGTCTAACCTAGAAGTGACAAAAGCATGGATTAATTTTTCTGCATCATTTTTGGACAGAAAGTTTCTGATTTTTGCAATGTTACGTAGATGGAAAAAAGCTGTCCTCGAAATGGTCTTGATATGTTCTTCAAAAGAGAGATCAGGGTCCAGAGTAACGCCGAGGTCCTTCACAGTTTTATTTGAGACGACTGTACAACCATTAAGATTAATTGTCAGATTCAACAGAAGATCTCTTTGTTTCTTGGGACCTAGAACAAGCATCTCTGTTTTGTCCGAGTTTAATAGTAGAAAGTTTGCAGCCATCCACTTCCTTATGTCTGAAACACATGCTTCTAGCGAGGCAATTTTGGGGCTTCACCATGTTTCATTGAAATGTACAGCTGTGTGTCATCCGCATAGCAGTGAAAGTTTACATTATGTTTTCGAATAACATCCCCAAGAGGTAAAATATATAGTGAAAACAATAGTGGTCCTAAAACAGAACCTTGAGGAACACCGAAATGTACAGTTGATTTGTCAGAGGACAAACCATTCACAGAGACAAACTGATATCTTTCCGACAGATAAGATCTAAACCAGGCCAGAACTTGTCCGTGTAGACCAATTTGGGTTTCCAATCTCTCCAAAAGAATGTGGTGATCGATGGTATCAAAAGCAGCACTAAGGTCTAGGAGCACGAGGACAGATGCAGAGCCTCGGTCCGATGCCATTAAAATGTCATTTACCACCTTCACAAGTGCCGTCTCAGTGCTATGATGGGGTCTAAAACCAGACTGAAGCATTTTCGTATACATTGTTTGTCTTCAGGAAGGCAGTGAGTTGCTGCGCAACAGCCTTCTCTAAAATCTTTGAGAGGAATGGAAGATTCGATATAGGCCGATAGTTTTTTATATTTTCTGGGTCAAGGTTTGGCTTTTTCAAGAGAGGCTTTATTACTGCCACTTTTAGTGAGTTTGGTACACATCCAGTGGATAGAGAGCCGTTTATTATGTTCAACATAGGAGGGCCAAGCACAGGAAGCAGCTCTTTCAGTAGTTTAGTTGGAATAGGGTCCAGTATACAGCTTGAAGGTTTAGAGGCCATGATTATTTTCATCATTGTGTCAAGAGATATAGTACTAAAACACTTGAGCGTCTCTCTTGATCCTAGGTCCTGGCAGAGTTGTGCAGACTCAGGACAACTGAGGTTTGGAGGAATACGCAGGTTTAAAGAGGAGTCCGTAATTTGCTTTCTAATAATCATAATCTTTTCCTCAAAGAAGTTCATGAATTTATCACTGCTAAAGTGAAAGTCATCCTCTCTTGGGAATGCTGCTTTTTAGTTAGCTTTTCCACAGTATCAAAAAGGAATTTCGGATTGTTCTTATTTTCCTCAATTAAGTTAGAAAAATAGGACGATCGAGCAGCAGTAAGGGCTCTTCGGTACTGCACGGTACCGTCCTTCCAAGCTAGTCGAAAGACTTCCAGTTTGGTGTGGCGCCATTTCCGTTCCAATTTTCTGAAGCTTGCTTCAGAGCTCGGGTATTTTCTGTGTACCAGGGAGCTAGTTTCTTATGAGACATTTTTTTAGTTTTTAGGGTGCAACTGCATCTAGGGTATTGCGCAAGGTTAAATTGAGATCCTCAGTTAGGTGGTTAACGGATTTTTGTCCTCTGGCGTCCTTGGGTAGGCAGAGGGAGTCTGGAAGGGCATCAAGGAATCTTTGTGTTGTCTGTGAATTTATAGCACGACTTTTGATGTTCCTTGGTTGGGGTCTGAGCAGATTATTTGTTGCAATTGCAAACGTAATAAAATGGTGGTCCGATAGTCCAGGATTATGAGGAAAAACATTAAGATCCACAACATTTATTCCATGGGACAAAACTAGGTCCAGCGTATGACTGTGACAGTGAGTGGGTCCAGAGACATGTTGGACAAAACCCACTGAGTCGATGATGGCTCCAAAAGCCTTTTGGAGTGGGTCTGTGGACTTTTCCATGTGAATATTAAAGTCACCAAAGATTAGAATAGTATCTGCAATGACTACAAGGTCTGATAGGAATTCAGGGAACTCAGTGAGAAACGCTGTATATGGCCCAGGAGGCCTGTAAACAGTAGCTATAAAAAGTGATTGAGTAGGCTGCATAGATTTCATGACTAGAAGCTCAAAAGACGAAAACGTCATTTTTTTTTTGTAAATTGAAATTTGCTATCGTAAATGTTAGCAACACCTCCGCCTTTGCGGGATGCACGGGGATATGGTCACTAGTGTAGCCAGGAGGTGAGGCCTCATTTAACACAGTAAATTCATCAGGCTTAAGCCATGTTTCAGTCAGGCCAATCACATCAAGATTATGATCAGTGATTAGTTCATTGACTATAATTGCCTTTGAAGTAAGGGATCTAACATTAAGTAGCCCTATTTTGAGATGTGAGGTATCATGATCTCTTTCAGTAATGACAGGAATGGAGGTGGTCTTTATCCTAGTGAGATTGCTAAGGCGAACACCGCCATGTTTAGTTTTGCCCAACCTAGGTCGAGGCACAGACACGGTCTCAATGGTGATAGCTGAGCTGACTACACTGACTATGCTAGTGGCAGACTCCACTATGCTGGCAGGCTGGCTAATAGCCTGCTGCCTGGCCTGCACCCTATTTCATTGTGGAGCTAGAGGAGTTAGAGCCCTGTCTATGTTGGCAGATAAGATGAGAGCACCCCTCCAGCTAGGATGGAGTCCGTCACTCCTCAGCAGGTCAGGCTTGGTCCTGTTTGTGGGTGAGTCCCAGAAAGAGGGCCAATTATCTACAAATTCTATCTTTTGGGAGGGGCAGAAAACAGTTTTCAACCAGCGATTGAGTTGTGAGACTCTGCTGTAGAGCTCATCACTCCCCTAACTGGGAGGGGGCCAGAGACAATTACTCGATGCCGACACATCTTTCTAGCTGATATGCACGCAGAAGCTATGTTGCGCTTGGTGATCTCTGACTGTTTCATCCTAACATCGTTGGTGCCGACGTGGATAACAATATCTCTATACTCTCTACACTCGCCAGTTTTAGCTTTAGCCAGCACCATCTTCAGATTAGCCTTAACGTCGGTAGCCCTGCCCCCGGGTAAACAGTGTATGATCGCTGGATGATTCGCTTTAAGTCTAATACTGCGGGTAATGGAGTCGCCAATGACTAGAGTTTTCAATTTGTCAGAGCTAATGGTGGGAAGCTTCGGCGTCTCAGACCCCGTAACGGGAGGAGTAGGGACCAGAGAAGACTCGGTCTCTGACTCCGACCCGCTGCTTAATGGGGAAAACCGGTTGAAAGTTTCTGTCTGCTGAATGAGCGACACCGGTTGAGCGTTCCTACAGCATTTCCTTCCAGAAACCGTGAGAAAGTTGTCCGGCTGCGGGGACTGTGCCAGGGGATTTATACTACTATCTGTACTTACTGGTGGCACAGACGCTGTTTCATCCTTTCCTACACTGAAATTACCCTTGCCTAACGATTGCGTCTGAAGCTGGGCTTGCAGTACAGCTATCCTCGCCGTAAGGCGAGCACAGCGGCTGCAATTAGAAGGCATCATGTTAATGTTACTACTTAGCTTCGGCTGTTGGAGGTCCTGACGAATCGTGTCCAGATAAAGCGTCCGGAGTGAAAAAGTTGAGGAAAAAATAAATAAATATATGAACGGTAATTAAAAAGTGAAACCCGTAAAGTTGTCAGGTAGCAAAATAGGTTGGCAACAAAACGCACAGCAATTCGAAAACAAGCCTGCAATCTGTCATAGTCTGATATAGTCTGTCATAGTCTGATATAGTCTGTCATAGTCTGATATAGTCTGTCATAGTCTGTCATAGTCTGATATCGTCTGATATAGTCTGTCATAGTCTGATATAGTCTGCCATAGTCTGATATAGTCTGTCATAGTCTGATATAGTCTGATATAGTCTGTCATATTCTGATATAGTCTGTCATAGTCTGGCATAGTCTGATATAGTCTGCCATAGTCTGATATAGTCTGATATAGTCTGTCATAGTCTGATATAGTCTGTCATAGTCTGTCATAGTCTGATATAGTCTGCCATAAGCTGATATAGTCTGTCATAGTCTGATATAGTCTGTCATAGGCTGATATAGTCTGTCATAGTCTGTTATAGTCTGCCATAGCCTAATATAGTCTGTCATATCTGATATAGTCTGTCATAGTCTGATATAGTCTGATATAGTCTTTCATAGTCTGATATAGTCTGTCATAGTCTGATATAGTCTGATATAGTCGTTATAGTCTGCAATAGTCTGATATAGTCTGTCATAGTCTGATATAGTCTGTCATAGTCTGATATAGTCTGATATAGTCTGATATAGTCTGCCATAGTCTGTCATAGTCTGATATAGTCTGATATAGTCTGATATAGTCTGATATAGTCTGATATAGTCTGTCATAGTCTGATATAGTCTGCCATAGTCTGTCATAGTCTGTCATAGTCTGTCATAGTCTGATATAGTCTGTCATAGTCTGGCATAGTCTGATATAGTCTGCCATAGTCTGATATAGTCTGATATAGTCTGATATAGTCTGTCATAGTCTGATATAGTCTGTCATAGTCTGATATAGGCTGATATAGTCTGTCATAGTCTGTCATAGTCTGATATAGTCTGTCATAGTCTGATATAGTCTGTCATAGTCTGATATAGTCTGTCATAGGCTGATATAGTCTGTCATAGGCTGATATAGTCTGTCATAGGCTGATATAGTCTGTCATAGGCTGATATAGTCTGTCATAGTCTGTCATAGTCTGATATAGTCTGTTATAGTCTGTTATAGTCTGCCATAGTCTGTCATAGTCTGCCATAGTCTGATATAGTCTGTCATAGTCTGTCATAGTCTGATATAGTCTGATATAGTCTGATATAGTCTGTCATAGTCTGATATAGTCTGCCATAGTCTGATATAGTCTGTCATAGTCTGATATAGTCTGTCATAGGCTGATATAGTCTGTCATAGGCTGATATAGTCTGTCATAGGCTGATATAGTCTGTCATAGGCTGATATAGTCTGTCATAGTCTGATATAGTCTGTCATAGTCTGCCATAGTCTGTTATAGTCTGCCATAGTCTGTCATAGTCTGCCATAGTCTGCCATAGTCTGATATAGTCTGTCATAGTCTGATATAGTCTGTCATAGTCTGTCATAGTCTGCCATAGTCTGATATAGTCTGATATAGTCTGGCATAATCTGTAATAGTCTGATATAGTCTGTCATAGTCTGCCATAGTATGTCATAGTCTGCCATAGTCTAATATAGTCTTTCTTTCATAGTCTGGCATAGTCTGGCATAGTCTGCCATAGTCTGATATAGTCTGATATAGTCTGTCATAGTCTGGCATAGTCTGTCATAGTCTGCCATAGTCTGATATAGTCTGATATAGTCTGGCATAATCTGGAATAGTCTGGCATAGTATGTCATAGTCTGCCATAGTCTAATATAGTCTGATATAGTCTGATATAGTCTGATATAGTCTGTAATAGTCTGATATAGTCTGTCATAGTCTGTCATAGTCTGTCATAGTCTTTCATAGTCTGATATAGTCTGATATTGTCTGATATAGTCTGTTATAGTCTGCCATAGTCTGTCATAGTCTGATATAGTCTGATATAGTCTGTCATAGTCTGATATAGTCTGTCATAGTCTGATATAGTCTGCCATAGTCTGATATAGTCTGTCATAGTCTGATATAGTCTGTCATAGTCTGATATAGTCTGTCATAGGCTGATATAGTCTGTCATAGTCTGTTATAGTCTGTCATAGTCTGTTATAGTCTGCCATAGCCTAATATAGTCTGTCATATCTGATATAGTCTGTCATAGTCTGATATAGTCTGATATAGTCTTTCATAGTCTGTCATAGTCTGATATAGTCTGATATAGTCTGTTATAGTCTGCCATAGTCTGATATAGTCTGTCATAGGCTGATATAGTCTGTCATAGTCTGATATAGTCTGTCATAGTCTGATATAGTCTGTTATAGTCTGCCATAGTCTGTCATAGTCTGCCATAGTCTGCCATAGTCTGATATAGTCTGTCATAGTCTGTCATAGTCTGATATAGTCTGATATAGTCTGATATAGTCTGTCATAGTCTGATATAGTCTGCCATAGTCTGATATAGTCTGTCATAGTCTGATATAGTCTGTCATAGGCTGATATAGTCTGTCATAGGCTGATATAGTCTGTCATAGGCTGATATAGTCTGTCATAGTCTGTCATAGTCTGATATAGTCTGTTATAGTCTGCCATAGTCTGTCATAGTCTGCCATAGTCTGCCATAGTCTGATATAGTCTGTCATAGTCTGATATAGTCTGTCATAGTCTGATATAGTCTGTCATAGTCTGCCATAGTCTGATATAGTCTGATATAGTCTGGCATAATCTGTAATAGTCTGATATAGTCTGTCATAGTCTGCCATAGTATGTCATAGTCTGCCATAGTCTAATATAGTCTTTCTTTCATAGTCTGGCATAGTCTGGCATAGTCTGCCTTAGTCTGATATAGTCTGATATAGTCTGTCATAGTCTGGCATAGTCTGTCATAGTCTGCCATAGTCTGTCATAGTCTGCCATAGTCTGATATAGTCTGATATAGTCTGGCATAATCTGGAATAGTCTGGCATAGTATGTCATAGTCTGCCATAGTCTAATATAGTCTGTCTTTCATAGTCTGATATAGTCTGATATAGTCTGATATAGTCTGATATAGTCTGTAATAGTCTGATATAGTCTGTCATAGTCTGTCATAGTCTGTCATAGTCTGTCATAGTCTGATATAGTCTGATATTGTCTGATATAGTCTGTTATAGTCTGCCATAGTCTGTCATAGTCTGATATAGTCTGATATAGTCTGTCATAGTCTGATATAGTCTGTCATAGTCTGATATAGTCTGATATAGTCTGCCATAGTCTGATATAGTCTGTCATAGTCTGATATAGTCTGTCATAGTCTGATATAGTCTGTCATAGGCTGATATAGTCTGTCATAGTCTGTTATAGTCTGTCATAGTCTGTTATAGTCTGCCATAGCCTAATATAGTCTGTCATATCTGATATAGTCTGTCATAGTCTGATATAGTCTGATATAGTCTGTTATAGTCTGCCATAGTCTGATATAGTCTGTCATAGTCTGATATAGTCTGATATAGTCTGTCATAGTCTGATATAGTCTGATATAGTCTGCCATAGTCTGTCATAGTCTGATATAGTCTGATATAGTCTGATATAGTCTGTCATAGTCTGATATAGTCTGTCATAGTCTGATATAGTCTGCCATAGTCTGTCATAGTCTGTCATAGTCTGATATAGTCTGTCATAGTCTGTCATAGTCTGGCATAGTCTGCCATAGTCTGATATAGTCTGATATAGTCTGATATAGTCTGTCATAGTCTGATATAGTCTGTCATAGTCTGATATAGTCTGTCATAGTCTGCCATAGTCTGTCATAGTCTGATATAGTCTGTCATAGTCTGATATAGTCTGTCATAGTCTGCCATAGTCTGATATAGTCTGATATAGTCTGGCATAATCTGTAATAGTCTGATATAGTCTGTCATAGTCTGCCATAGTATGTCATAGTCTGCCATAGTCTAATATAGTCTGTCTTTCATAGTCTGGCATAGTCTGGCATAGTCTGCCATAGTCTGATATAGTCTGATATAGTCTGTCATAGTCTGGCATAGTCTGTCATAGTCTGATATAGTCTGATATAGTCTGGCATAATCTGGAATAGTCTGGCATAGTATGTCATAGTCTGCCATAGTCTAATATAGTCTGTCTTTCATAGTCTGATATAGTCTGATATAGTCTGATATAGTCTGATATAGTCTGTAATAGTCTGATATAGTCTGTCATAGTCTTTCATAGTCTGATATAGTCTGTAATCGTCTGATATTGTCTGATATAGTCTGTTATAGTCTGTCATAGTCTGATATAGTCTGATATAGTCTGATATAGTCTGTCATAGTCTGTCATAGTCTGATATAGTCTGATATAGTCTGCCATAGTCTGCCATAGTCTGTCATAGTCTGATATAGTCTGATATAGTCTGATATAGTCTGTCATAGTCTGATATAGTCTGATATAGTCTGTCATAGTCTGATATAGTCTGTCATAGTCTGATATAGCCTGCCATAGTCTGATATAGTCTGTCATAGTCTGTCATAGTCTGCCATAGTCTGATATAGTCTGTCATAGTCTGGCATAGTCTGTCATAGTCTGATATAGTCTGTCATAGTCTGATATAGTCTGTCTTTCATAGTCTGATATAGTCTGGCATAGTATGTCATAGTCTGCCATAGTCTTTCATAGTCTGGCATAACCTGGAATAGTCTGGCATAGTATGTCATAGTCTGCCATAGTCTAATATAGTCTGTCATAGTCTGATATAGTCTGTCATAGTCTGATATAGTCTGATATAGTCTGGCATAGTCTGGAATAGTCTGGCATAGTATGTCATAGTCTTCATAGTCTTATAGTCTGTCATAGTCTGATATAGTCTGCCATAGTCTGTTATAGTCTGGCATAGTATTGTCAAAGTCTTGGCATAGTCTTGTCTTAGTCTTTCACAGTCTTGTCATAGTCTTGGCATAGTCTTTCATAGTCTCATATAGTCTGTCATAGTCTGATCAAAGTCTTGGCATAGTCTGTCATAGTCTGATATAGTCGTCATAGTCTTGGCATGCATAGTCTTGCATAGTCTTGGCATAGTCTTGTCTTAGTCTTTCATAGTCTGTCATAGTCTTGCATAAATCAAGTCTTATTTATTGTCTTGCATCTCAGTCTTGGCATAGCAATCAGGTGTTCATAGTCTTGGCATAGTCTGGCATAGTCTGGCATAGTCTTGTCATAGTCTTAGTCTTTCATAGTCTTTCATAGTCTTTCATAGTCTTTCATAGTCTGGCATAGTCTGGCATAGTCTGTCATAGTCTTTCATAGTCTTTCATAGTCTTTCATAGTCCGACATAGTCTTGGCATAATCTTGTCGTAGTCTTTGCATAGTCTTAGCATAGTCTTGGCATAGTCTTGTCATTGTCTTGTCAGAGTCTGGCATAGTCTTGTCATTGTCTTGCACAGTCTTGGCATAGTCTTTCATAGTCTTGTCATAGTCTGGCAGAGTCTGGCATAGTCTTGTCATTGTCTTGCACAGTCTTGGCATAGTCTTTCATAGTCTTGTCATAGTCAGGCATAGTCTTGGCATAATCTTGTCGTAGTCTTGGCATAGTCTTGGCATAGTCTTGTCATAGTCTGGCAGAGTCTGGCATAATTTTGTCATTGTCTTGCATAGTCTTGGCATAGTCTTTCATAGTCTGGCAGAGTCTGGCATAGTCTTGTCACAGTCTTTCATAGTCTTTCGTAGTCTGGCATAGTCTGGCAGAGTCTGGCATAGTCTTCTCAAAGTCTTTCATAGTCTTGTCCTAGTCTGGCATAGTCTTGTAATAGTCTTTCATAGTCTTGTCATAGTCTGGCATAGTCTTGTCATAGTCTGGTATATTCTTGGTGTAGTCTGGTATAGTATTGGCATAGTCTTTTATAGCCTTGTCATAGTCTGGCATAGTCTTGTCATAGTCTGGTATAGTCTTGTCATAGTCTGGTATATTCTTGGTGTAGTCTGGTATAGTATTGGCATAGTCTTTTATAGCCTTGTCATAGTCTGGCATAGTCTTGTCATAGTCTGGTATATTCTTGTCATAGTCTGGTATATTCTTGTCATAGTCTGGTATATTCTTGGTGTAGTCTGGTATAGTATTGGCATAGTCTTGTCATAGTCTGGCATAGTCTTGTCATAGTCTGGTATATTCTTGTCATAGTCTGGTATATTCTTGGTGTAGTCTGGTATAGTATTGGCATAGTCTTGGCATAGTCTGGCATAGTCTTGTCATAGTCTGGTATATTCTTGGTGTAGTCTGGTATAGTATTGGCATAGTCTTGGCATAGTCTGGCATAGTCTTGTCATAGTCTTATATAGTCTCGTCATAGTCTTTCATTGTCTTGTCATATAATGGTATGGTTTATCTACTGTATAGTAGGGTATGGTGTACCGTCTTGGCCAAAAGTTTTGAGAATGACACAAATATTAATTTTCACAAAGTCTGCTGCCTCAGTTTGTAAGATGTCAATTTGCATATACTCCAGAATGTTATGAAGAGTAATCAGATGATAATAATTGCAAAGTCCCTCTTTGCCATGCAAATGAACCGAATCCCCCCCAAAACATTTCCACTGCATTTTAGCGCTGCCAGAAAATGACAAACTAACATCATGTCAATGATTCTCTCATTAACACAGATGTGAGTGTTGACGAGGACAAGGCTGGAGATCACTCTTTCTTGCTGATTGAGTTTGAATAACAGACTGGAAGCTTCAAAAGGAGGGTGGTGCTTGGAATCATTGTTCTTCCTCTGTCAACCATGGTTACCTGCAAGGAAACACGTGCCCTCATCATTGCTTTGCACAAAAAGGGCTTCACAGGCAAGGATATTGCTGCCAGTAAGATTGCACCTAAATCAACCATTTATCGGATCATCACGAACTTCAAGGAGAGCAGTTCAATTGTTGTGAAGAAGGCTTCAGGGCGCCCAATAAAGTCCAGCAAGCGCCAGGACCGTCTCCTAAAGTTGATTCAGCTGCAGGATCGGGGCACCACCAGCACAGAGCTTGCTCAGTAATGGCAGCAGGCAGGTGTGAGTGAATCTGCATGCACAGTGATGCGAAGACTTTTGGAGGATGGCCTGGTGTCAAGAAGGGCAGCAAAGAAGCCACTTCTCTCCAGGAAAAACATCAGGGACAGACTGATTTTCTGCAAAAGGTACAGGGATTGGACTACTGAGGACTGGGGTAAAGTCATTTTATCTGACAAATCCCCTTTACGATTGTTTGGGGCATCCGGAAAAAAGCTTGTCCGGAGAAGACAAGGTGAGCGCTACCATCAGTCCTGTGTCATGCCAACAGTAAAGCATCCTGAGACCATTCATGTGTGGGGCTGCTTCTCAGCCAAGGGAGTGAGCTCACTCACAATTTTGTCTATGAACACAGCCATGAATAAGGAATGGTACCATCACATCCTCCGAGAGAAATTTCTCCCAACCATCCAGGAACAGTTTGGTGACGAACAATGCCTCTTCCAGCATGATGGATCACCTTGCCATAAGGCAAAAGTGATAACTAAGTGGCTCGGGGAACAAAACATCGATATTTTGGGTCCATGGCCAGGAAACTCCCCAGACCTAATACCATTGAGAACTTGTGGTCAATCCTCAAGAGGCGGGTGGACAAACAAAAACCCACAAATCCTGACAAACTCCAAGCATTGATTATGCAAGAATGGGCTGCTATCAGTCAGGATGTGGCCCAGAAGTTAATTGACAGCATGCCAGTGCGGATTGCAGAGGTCTTGAAAAAGAAGGGTCAACACTGCAAATATTGACTCTTTGCATCAACTTCATATAATTGACACTTATGAAATGCTTGTAATTACACTTCAGTATTCCATAGTAACATCTGACAAAAATATCTAAAGACACTGAAGCAGCAAACTTTGTGGAAATTAATATTTGTGTCATTCTCAAAACATTTGGCCACAACTGTATCTACTGTATAGAAGGGTATGGTGTGTCTACTGTATAGAAGGGTATGGTATATCTACTGTATAGTAGGGTATGGTATATCTACTGTATAGTAGGGTATGGTTTATCTACTGTATAGTAGGTTATGGTGTATCTACTGTATAGTAGGGTATGGTGTATCTACTGTATAGTAGGGTATGGTATATCTACTGTATAGTAGGGTATGGTATATCTACTGTATAGTAGGGTATGGTGTATCTACTGTATAGTAGGGTATGGTGTATCTACTGTATAGTAGGGTATGGTATATCTACTGTATAGTAGGGTATGGTATATCTACTGTATAGTAGGGTATGGTGTATCTACTGTATAGTAGGGTATGGTATATCTACTGTATAGTAGGGTATGGTATATCTACTGTATAGTAGGGTATGGTGTATCTACTGTATAGTAGGGTATGGTTTATCTACTGTATAGTAGGGTATGGTATATCTACTGTGTACTAGGGTATGGTGTATCTACTGTATAGTAGGGTATGGTTTATCTACTGTATAGTAGGGTATGATTTATCTACTGTATAGTAGGGTATGGCGTATCTACTGTATAGTAGGGTATGGTATATCTACTGTATAGTAGGGTATGGTATATCTACTGTATAGTAGGGTATGGTATATCTACTGTATAGTAGGGTATGGTATATCTACTGTATAGTAGGGTATGGTATATCTACTGTATAGTAGGGTATGGTATATCTACTGTATAGTAGGGTATGGTGTATCTACTGTATAGTAGGGTATGGTATATCTACTGTATAGTAGGGTATGGTATATCTACTGTATAGTAGGGTATGGTATATCTACTGTATAGTAGGGTATGGTATATCTACTGTATATCTACTGTATAGTAGGGTATGGTATATCTACTGTATAGTAGGGTATGGTGTATCTACTGTATAGTAGGGTATGGTGTATCTACTGTATAGTAGGGTATGGTATATTTACTTTATATTTAGGGTCATTTAGTATATCTACTGTATAGTAGGGTATGGTATATCTACTGTATAGTGGGTATGGTGTATCTACTGTATAGTAGGGTATGGTATATCTACTGTATAGTAGGGTATGGTGTATCTACTGTATAGTAGGGTATGGTATATCTACTGTATAGTAGGGTATGGTATATCTACTGTATAGTAGGGTATGGTGTATCTACTGTATAGTAGGGTATGGTATATCTACTGTATAGTAGGGTATGGTATATCTACTGTATAGTAGGGTATGGTATATCTACTGTATAGTAGGGTATGGTATATCTACTGTATAGTAGGGTATGGTGTATCTACTGTATAGTAGGGTATGGTATATCTACTGTATAGTAGGGTATGGTATATCTACTGTATAGTAGGGTATGGTGTATCTACTGTATAGAAGGGTAAACTGTTTTCTTCAGTCTTTTCACTATTTTCTCATTCCTCAGATAGGCCCTTCTGACTGTCGTCTGGGATTTAGTTAGAAACAATATTCATCTTGACACTCAATTGTGATGTCATGCGCCTGGTGTTTTCTGGTGTCGCGTCAGACTGCATTATCCTGTGAACAGTGTGAGCATGTTAAACGTTAAAGGGGCACTCTGCAGTTGAAACAATAACAAAACGATGAGGGATGTGGCTGGAGAAATATAACCACTTTCAAAATTCATAGACAGAGCGATGGATGCAAGGACCGACCATCCATGATACCAACATCTTCATTTTAGCCATGTTTTGAGTACAATGTTAGTTTAAAATGACTTTATTCACAAACAATGGCGTTAAACAAGCTCATATTCTTGGTTCTGATGCGGTACGACAATTGAACTAAGCTCATGAGGCATCAATGAGGTATAATATCATCAATTTAAAAGTCAAAACATTGTATGCAGCAATCAAAGATTTCCCCTTTATGGTTGAAAGTGAATCTGAATCCAACCAGATTCAGTCCTTCTGAGATTCTGTGTGCTGTGCAGCACCTCTAGTGAGACTCTTTTTACAACACCCCACCTCATTGCTTTTTCATGAGGGAGAAGTAGAAGACTCAGAGGCCCTAACCTCTACAAAGTGCTGTAGGAACACCCAGGTGGTATTGCATGGAGAGTGAACTGGAGACTTGGAGCAGCATCGTTTTCCTGGTCTACTGCCAAGGCTTGGCCCGATGGATGACACTGTTGGAGGACAAATTCACTTCTCACTGTGCTGTATGACAATAACTGTGCCAAAACACGTATCTTGTTCTAAAAACAGGACAGTTTCAAAGTACGCCTCAATGATTCGGTTTTACAAGAAGAAACACGTGTTACTACATAAGTACTGCGGTGTGAATTTGTTGGAGTTGTAACCTCCAGTCTAGGTAGGACCAAAACCAATTAGCCTCTACATTAGGACCAAAACCAATTAGCCTCTACATTAGGACCAAAACCAATTAGCCTCTACATTAGGACCAAAACCAATTAGCCTCTACATTAGACCAAACCAATTAGCCTCTACATTAGGACCAAAACCAATTAGCCTCTACATTAAGACCAAACCAATTAGCCTCTACATTAGGACCAAAACCAATTAGCCTCTACATTAGGACCAAAACCAATTAGCCTCTACATTAGGACCAAAACCAATTAGCCTCTACATTAGGACCAAAACCAATTAGCCTCTACATTAGGACCAAAACCAATTAGCCTCTACATTAGGACCAAAACCAATTAGCCTCTACATTAGGACCAAAACCAATTAGCCTCTACATTAGGACCAAAACCAATTAGCCTCTACATTAGGACCAAAACCAATTAGCCTCTACATTAGGACCAAAACCAATTAGCCTCTACATTAGGACCAAAACCAATTAGCCTCTACATTAGGACCAAAACCAATTAGCCTCTACATTAGGACCAAAACCAATTACCCTCTACATTAGGACCAAAACCAATTAGCCTCTACATTAGGACCAAAACCAATTGGTCTCTACATTAGGACCAAAACCAATTAGCTTCTACATTGGGACCAAAACCAATTAGCCTCTACATTAGGACCAAAACCAATTAGCCTCTACATTAGGACCAAAACCAATTAGCCTCTACATAAGGACCAAAACCAATTTTCCCCTCTTGCTGAATGCCGTCCCTCCCTATGGTTTAAAAAATATATATATTCAGTTACATAAATTGACAAGTTCCTCATCAACTAACAATTTGTTAATCAAATGTCACATATGTTGTCCAGCAACAAGAAATCAAGCCAAGACTTTTATGACCTTTTATTTTTCAAAATACCACATGATGATTTCCCAATCTCAAACCATTACCAGTCCCTTGATGACTGGCTTCATTACTAATTATGCATTAGATCAGTTGATTAGAAATGCAGGAAAGGTTAATTGGCTGTGCTTAATAAATCTAGCGTGAGACGCGTGGAAACCACAGAGCCTCAGTGGTGCCGCTCAGCCAGTGAATTATGGGTAAGTCGTGTGGAAGGGTTTGTCATCCAGACCTCAGGGGAGAAGGAGCACTCATTGCTGTGTCATATTTTTCGGAAGTATTGATTATGAGGTAAATGTGTTTATGATTTTTAGGTTCAGTAAAAGCATCCTGACAGGCCAAATGGTGATATAAATTCATGTTTACGACGATCAGACACACACACACACAGGCTCCCTTTCTCACACACACACACACACACACACAGGCTCCCTTTCTCACACACACACACACACTGATGTATTAGTAAGTTATGTTACACACTGTTTAGAAGTGTGATAGACCACACACACACACACACACACACTCTTCAGGCTGACTGATGTATTAGTAAGTTATGTTATTTCTTCATAAGTCACTGTTTAGAGAGGTGTGATAGACCAAATACTGTAGTGTGGTACCTGTTTAAATCAAGCCGTGTGGTGTGTGGTGTGTAGTTGTACTTATTCTTCATTTGACAGATCTTAGACCAGTTCAAAATACAAGATCTTCAATCTAAGACCAGTTCAAAATACAAGATCTTTGTCACACCCTGGCCTTAGTATTTTGTGTTTTCTTTATTATTGTGGTTAGGCCAGGGTGTGACATGGGTGATTATGTGTTTTTCTTGTCTAGGGGTTTTGTAGATTGATGGGGTTGTGTTCAGTGTAGTATTCTAGGTAAGTCTATGGTTGCCTAGAGTGGTTCTCAATCAGAGGAAGGTGTTTATCGTTGTCTCTGATTGTGAACCATATTTAGGCAGCCATATTCTTTGAGTATTTTGTGGGTGATTGTTCCTGTCTCTGTGTTTTGCACCAGTTAGGACTGTTTCGGTTTTTCTAAGTTTTCTTGTTTTGTATATGTAAACTGTTCACGTTATCATCTTTATTAAAGATGTTCAACCATAACCACGCTGCATTTTGGTCCTCCTCTCCTTCCCAGGAAGTAACAAAACTAAGACCAGTCCAAAATACAATCTTCAATCTAAGACCCAAAATACAACTGATCTTCAATCTAAGACCAGTTCAAAATACAAGATCTTCAATCTAAGACCAGTTTTCAAAATACAAGATCTTCAATCTAAGACCAGAATCCCAAAATACAAGATCTTCAATCTAAGATACAGTGACTAATTGTTGAGAGTGACAAGATTGTGTCTTACACAATTTCTGACTAATTGTTGAGACCACTGGTGTGGATATTTCAAAATACAAGATCTTCAATCTAAGACCAGTTCAAAATATCTTCAAGACCAGGATATTTCAGTGAAAATACAAGATCTTCAATCTAAGACCAGTTCAAAATACAAGATCTTTAATCTAAGACCAGTTCAAAATACAAGACCAGTTCAAAATACAAGTCCTTCATTCAGACAAGACCAGTTAAACATACAATAAATCATGACAGTGATTGTTGATTGTGTGCCACTGAGTTCTCTATACTACCCACATGACTTGCTTTTTGCAGGCACGTCTACTCAGTGACAGAGTTGTCTCACTCACTCAAATAAAGCACATTGCAACTTCCAGCTACAACGCCTGTTGCCATTGGTGAACATGTGAAATGTTTAGTTGAGGCTTTTCGATGCCCAGAGTTTTCAATTATGAATGAGTGGAGGTAGATCCTGCACTGGCGTGGGTATTTCAGTGACTGATTGTTGATTGTGTGAATACACTGGGCTGCACTGGGTATATTTCAGTGACTAATTGTTGATTGTGTGAATCCTGCACTGGTGTGGATATTTCAGTGACTGATTGTGTGAATCCTGCACTGGTGTGGATATTTCAGTGACTAATTGTTGATTGTGTGAATCCTGCACTGGTGTAGATATTTCAGTGACTGATTGTTGATTGTGTGAATCCTGCACTGGCGTGGGTATTTCAGTGACTAATTGTTTATTGTGTGTGAATCCTGCACTGGTGTGGGTATTTCAGTGACTAATTGTTGATTGTGTGAATCCTGCACTGGCGTGGATATTTCAGTGGCTAATTGTTGATTGTGTGAATCCTACACTGGTGTGGATATTTCAGTGACTAATTGTTGATTGTGTGAATCCTGCACTGGCGTAGATATTTCAGTGACAAATTGTTGATTGTGTGAATCCTACACTGGTGTGGGTATTTCAGTGACTAATTGTTGATTGTGTGAATCCTGCACTGGTGTGGATATTTCAGTGACTAATTGTTGATTGTGTGAATCCTACACTGGCGTAGATATTTCAGTGACTAATTGTTGATTGTGTGAATCCTACACTGGTGTGGATATTTCAGTGACTAATTGTTGATTGTGTGAATCCTGCACTGGCGTGGGTATTTCAGTGACTGATTGTGTGAATCCTGCACTGGCGTGGGTATTTCAGTGACTGATTGTGTGAATCCTGCACTGTTGTGGATATTTCAGTGACTAATTGTTGATTGTGTGAATCCTGCACTGGTGTGGATATTTCAGTGACTAATTGTTGATTGTGTGAATCCTACACTGGTGTGGATATTTCAGTGACTGATTGTTGATTGTGTGAATCCTACACTGGTGTGGATATTTCAGTGACTGATTGTTGATTGTGTGAATCCTACACTGGTGTGGATATTTCAGTGACTGATTGTTGATTGTGTGAATCCTACACTGGTGTGGATATTTCAGTGACTGATTGTTGATTGTGTGAATCCTGCACTGGTGTGGATATTTCAGTGACTGATTGTTGATTGTGTGAATCCTGCACTGGTGTGGATATTTCAGTGACTGATTGTTGATTGTGTGAATCCTGCACTGGCGTGGATATTTCAGTGACTGATTGTTGATTGTGTGAATCCTGCACTGGCGTGGATATTTCAGTGACTGATTGTTGATTGTGTGAATCCTGCACTGGCGTGGATATTTCAGTGACTGATTGTTGATTGTGTGAATCCTGCACTGGTGTGGATATTTCAGTGACTGATTGTTGATTGTGTGAATCCTGCACTGGTGTGGATATTTCAGTGACTGATTGTTGATTGTGTGAATCCTGCACTGGCGTGGATATTTCAGTGACTGATTGTGTGAATCCTACACTGGCGTGGATATTTCAGTGACTGATTGTTGATTGTGTGAATCCTGCACTGGTGTGGATATTTCAGTGACTAATTGTTGATTGTGTGAATCCTGCACTGGTATTTCAGTGGATATTTCAGTGACTGATTGTTGATTGTGTGAATCCTGCACTGGTGTGGATATTTCAGTGACTGATTGTTGATTGTGTGAATCCTGCACTGGTGTGGATATTTCAGTGACTGATTGTTGATTGTGTGAATCCTGCACTGGTGTGGATATTTCAGTGACTGATTGTTGATTGTGTGAATCCTGCACTGGTGTGGATATTTCAGTGACTGATTGTTGATTGTGTGAATCCTGCACTGGCGTGGGTATTTCAGTGACTGATTGTTGATTGTGTGAATCCTGCACTGGCGTGGATATTTCAGTGACTGATTGTTGATTGTGTGAATCCTACACTGGCGTGGGTATTTCAGTGACTGATTGTTGATTGTGTGAATCCTACACTGGCGTGGGTATTTCAGTGACTGATTGTTGATTGTGTGAATCCTGCACTGGCGTGGATATTTCAGTGACTGATTGTTGATTGTGTGAATCCTGCACTGGTGTGGATATTTCAGTGACTGATTGTTGATTGTGTGAATCCTGACTAATTGTTGATTGTGTGAATCCTATTTCAGTGACTGATTGTTGATTGTGTGAATCCTACACTGGGTGTGGATATTTCAGTGACTGATTGTTGATTGTGTGAATCCTGCACTGGCGTGGATATTTCAGTGACTGATTGTGTGAATCCTGCACTGGTGTGGATATTTCAGTGACTGATTGTTGATTGTGTGAATCCTGCACTGCTGCACTGGCGTGGATATTTCAGTGACTAATTGTTGATTGTGTGAATCCTGCACTGGTGTGGATATTTCAGTGACTGATTGTTGATTGTGTGAATCCTGCACTGGCGTGGATATTTCAGTGACTGATTGTTGATTGTGTGAATCCTGCACTGGCGTGGATATTTCAGTGACTGATTGTGTGAATCCTACACTGGCGTGGATATTTCAGTGACTGATTGTTGATTGTGTGAATCCTGCACTGGTGTGGATATTTCAGTGACTGATTGTTGATTGTGTGAATCCTACACTGGTGTGGATATTTCAGTGACTAAATGCAACAAAAAAAAACATTTAAAATGCAGATAAAATTTCCAGTTGATTAGTGTATGTTCATGATTCATTATTTATTTTAAATTCAGTATGCAAGTAAGGAAGACTGTTATTATAGTTTGTCTACATAGTCATGGACTCACAGTCAAACTGTCAAGTGTCTGTGTTCAGCGGGTAGGACGGAGTCAGACGCAGGACACAGAACTGAGTAAAAACGTACTTTAGTCGAAATAAGGCAAAAACTAATTCCATACAAGGGAATAACGATCCAGCTCTACACAAACAACCGAACACTCAACAAAGAACAAACACGCACAAAACCTTGTGGGAACCAGAGGGTTTAATAAACGGAATAAATTATAACCTAGTGGAAACCAGGTGTGTACAATCAAGACAAAACAAATGGACAAAGAAAAGTAGATCGTGGCAGTTAGAAAGCCCGTGACGTAGACCGCCGAACGCCGCCCGAACAAGGAGAGGCACTAACTCGGTGCAAGTTGTGACAGTACCCCCCTTTCCTTGTGACGGAGGAAGATCCGTCACAAAATCCACCGATAGGTGTGACCACGGCCGTTGTGGAATGGGTAGGGTTTGTAATTTCCCTCTGGGCAGGTGTCTAGGTGCCTTGCACTGGGCGCACACCGAGCAGGAGAAACATAAACCCTCACGTCCTTAGCTAAAGTGGGCCACCAGTACTTCCCACTAAGACAGCGCACTGTCCGACCGATACCAGGATGACCAGAGGAGGGTGACGTGTGGGCACAACAGATCAAACGAACATCGCGGACATCAAGACAAAACAAATGGACAAAGTAAAGTAGATCGGTGGCAGCTAGAAAGCCGGTGATGTCGACCGCCGAATGCCGCCCGAACAAGGAGAGGCACCAACTTCGGCGGAAGTCGTGACACAAACAAACTAAAAGTGGCCTCAATGGTTGGCAGCGCCATTAAAGATCCCGTTGGCCCAAATGACATTCCTACATTTTGCATATGACAAATATTGTAACCACCATAGTAGATGTTGTTTTTCAAAGGTTTCAGAAGGCATCAGAGACACTGTAAGCTTGTCGGGGTGAAATGTCGTGCTAGTTGTCTGTAACAATGGGCAATGTCAGGTGGACCCTCTAGAGACCAAAGTGGTTTGACCACGCTAGGTAAAATGGAGACCATTACTGCACAGCAGACCTGTAATTACTGTGGCCTGCCTCTAACACTCCTGCCAGTCCGTCAGTCATTGAAAAAGCAGCTATTCTCACTCAATTTGAACCATTTTTGTCATGTATTAGTAGTACTGCTACGATTGCCTATAGCACCTGCTATACTCTCCTTGTGCAATTGATGTGAGGCTATGGAAAGCTTTATTCAAAGGCATGACTGAAAGCGCTCATATCAAATCCATCAATGTGACTCTTGTTAGATATATCTGAATGTGGTACATCACAAGATGCTCCGTTTCAATTTGTGACTCCCTGGAGGAGGTTCCAGAGAAAGCTCAGTTCAAACATGGCAAGTTCATTACCGCTGTGTCTCTCAGTTCAAACACGGGGAGTTCATTACCACTGTGGCTCTCAGTTCAAACACGGGGAGTTCATTACCACTGTGTCTCTCAGTTCAAACACGGGGAGTTCATTACCACTGTGTCTCTCAGTTCAAACACGGGGAGTTCATTACCAGTTCAGTTTAGTTCATTACCATTGTGTCTCTGTTCAAACATGGGGAGTTCATTACCACTGTGTCTCTCAGTTCAAACACGGGGAGTTCATTACCACTGTGTCTTTGTTCAAACATGGGGAGTTCATTACCACTGTGTCTCTCAGTTCCTGGGCAGACCCTCTCTGTTTACTACTGTCTGTTTCCAGAGGGCTCCAGGGCCTGGGCAGATCTTCATTCAAAGAGATGACAGGATGTGGATTTCACTCTTTGAAAGGAGTCAGCGTTTCTCAAAATGGTTGTGGAGCTCTGACATTGCATAGTATATAGATGCGTCTCGTGAGCTCTGACATTGCATAGTATATAGATGCGTCTCGTGAGCTCTGACATTGCATAGTATATAGATGCGTCTCGTGAGCTCTGACATTGCATAGTATATAGATGCGTCTCGTGAGCTCTGACATTGCATAGTATATAGATGCGTCTCGTGAGCTCTGACATTGCATAGTATATAGATGCGTCTCGTGAGCTCTGACATTGCATAGAAAAGCACTTATGTGCTCTGACATTGTATTGAATAGGTATTGATGCGTCTCGTGAGCTCTGACATTGCATAGTATATAGATGGTTTGCTCATGTTTGCTCTGACATTGCATAGTATATAGAAGTCTCGTGAGGTTTCTGACATTGCATAGTATTAGATGGTTTCTATAGCTCTGACATTGCATAGTATATAGATGTTATAGTCTCGTGAGCTCTGTGGTTTGCATAGTCTTATAGATGGTTTCTATAGCTCTGACATTGCATAGTATATAGTTTGCTGTAGTCTCGTAGTGGTTTGAGCTCTGACATTGCATAGTATATAGATGCTATAGTCTGTAGTGAGCTCTGACATTGCTATAGTCTATAGATGGTTTGTAGTCTAGTGGTTTGCTATAGTCTATAGTTTGCTATAGTCTTGAGTGGTTTGCTATAGTCTTGTAGTGGTTTGCTATAGAGTGGTTTGCTATAGTCTCGTGAGCTCTGGTTTGCTATAGTATATAGTGGTTTGCTATAGTCTTGCATAGTGGTATTGTTTGCTATAGTCTGACAGTGGTTTGCTATAGTCTCGTAGTGGTTTGCTATAGTCTTGTAGTGGTTTGCTATAGTCTGACAGTGGTTTGCTATAGTCTCGTAGTGGTTTGCTATAGTCTTGTAGTGGTTTGCTATAGTCTTGTAGTGGTTTGCTATAGTCTCTGTAGTGGTTTGCTATAGTCTATAGTGGTTTGCTATAGTCTGACATTGTGGTTTGCTATAGTCTATAGTCTGTAGTGGTTTGCATAGTATATAGTTTCTCGTAGTGGTTTGCTATAGTCTTATAGTGGTTTGCTATAGTCTGACAGTGGTTTGCTATAGTCTTGTAGTGGTTTGCTATAGTCTTGTAGTGGTTTGCTATAGTCTGTAGTGGTTTGCTATAGTCTTGTAGTGGTTTGCTATAGTCTCGTAGTGGTTTGCTATAGTCTTGTAGTGGTTTGCTATAGTCTTGTAGTGGTTTGCTATAGTCTTGTAGTGGTTTGCTATAGTCTTGTAGTGGTTTGCTATAGTCTGTAGTGGTTTGCTATAGTCTTGTAGTGGTTTGCTATAGTCTTGTAGTGGTTTGCTATAGTCTTGTAGTGGTTTGCTATAGTCTCGTAGTGGTTTGCTATAGTCTTGTAGTGGTTTGCTATAGTCTTGTACATTGCTATAGTGGTTTGTAGTGGTTTAGCTATAGTCTTGTAGTGGTTTGCTATAGTCTTGTAGTGGTTTGCTATAGTCTCGTAGTGGTTTGCTATAGTCTTGTAGTGGTTTGCTATAGTCTTGTAGTGGTTTGCTATAGTCTCGTAGTGGTTTGCTATAGTCTTGTAGTGGTTTGCTATAGTCTTGTAGTGGTTTGCTATAGTCTGTAGTGGTTTGCTATAGTCTTGTAGTGGTTTGCTATAGTCTTGCATAGTGGTTTGCTATAGTCTTGTAGTGGTTTGCTATAGTCTTGTAGTGGTTTGCTATAGTCTTGTAGTGGTTTGCTATAGTCTAGTGGAGCTCTAGTCATGTAGTGGTTTGCTATAGTCTTGTAGTGGTTTGCTATAGTCTTGTAGTGGTTTGCTATAGTCTTGTAGTGGTTTGCTATAGTCTCGTAGTGGTTTGCTATAGTCTTGTAGTGGTTTGCTATAGTCTTGTAGTGGTTTGCTATAGTCTTGTAGTGGTTTGCTATAGTCTTGTAGTGGTTTGCTATAGCTCTGAGTGGTTTGCTATAGTAGTGGTTTGCTATAGTCTCGTAGTGGTGGTTTGCTATAGTCTTGTAGTGGTTTGCTATAGTCTTGTAGTGGTTTTTCTTGCTTAGTCTTTAGTGGTTTGCTATAGTCTTGTAGTGGTTTGCTATAGTCTTGTAGTGGTTTGCTATAGTCTTGTAGTGGTTTGCTATAGTCTTGTAGTGGTTTGCTATAGTCTTGTAGTGGTTTGCTATAGTCTTGTAGTGGTTTGCTATAGTCTTGTAGTGGTTTGCTATAGTCTTGTAGTGGTTTGCTATAGTCTTGTAGTGGTTTGGTCTTGTAGTGGTTTGCTATAGTCTTGTAGTGGTTTGCTATAGTCTTGTAGTGGTTTGCTATAGTCTCGTAGTGGTTTGCTATAGTCTCGTAGTGGTTTGCTATAGTCTCGTAGTGGTTTGCTATAGTCTTGTAGTGGTTTGCTATAGTCTTGTAGTGGTTTGCTATAGTCTTGTAGTGGTTTGCTATAGTCTCGTAGTGGTTTGCTATAGTCTTGTAGTGGTTTGCTATAGTCTTGTAGTGGTTTGCTATAGTCTTGTAGTGGTTTGCTATAGTCTCATAGTGGTTTGCTATAGTCTTGTAGTGGTTTGCTATAGTCTCGTAGTGGTTTGCTAGTCTCGTAGTGGTTTCTTGTAGTGGTTTGCTATAGTCTTGTAGTGGTTTGCTATAGTCTCGTAGTGGTTTGCTATAGTCTTGTAGTGGTTTGCTATAGTCTCGTAGTGGTTTGCTATAGTCTCGTAGTGGTTTGCTATAGTCTTGTAGTGGTTTGCTATAGTCTCGTAGTGGTTTGCTATATAGTGGTTTGCTAGTCTCGTAGTGGTTTGCTATAGTCTTGTAGTGGTTTGCTATAGTCTTGTAGTGGTTTGCTATAGTCTTGTAGTGGTTTGCTATAGTCTTGTAGTGGTTTGCTATAGTCTTGTAGTGGTTTGCTATAGTCTTGTAGTGGTTTGCTATAGTCTTGTAGTGGTTTGCTATAGTCTCGTAGTGGTTTGCTATAGTCTTGTAGTGGTTTGCTATAGTCTTGTAGTGGTTTGCTATAGTCTTGTAGTGGTTTGCTATAGTCTCGTAGTGGTTTGCTATAGTCTTGTAGTGGTTTGCTATAGTCTTGTAGTGGTTTGCTATAGTCTTGTAGTGGTTTGCTATAGTCTTGTAGTGGTTTGCTATAGTCTTGTAGTGGTTTGCTATAGTCTCGTAGTGGTTTGCTATAGTCTTGTAGTGGTTTGCTATAGTCTTGTAGTGGTTTGCTATAGTCTCATAGTGGTTTGCTGTAGTCTCATAGTGGTTTGCTATAGTCTTGTAGTGGTTTGCTATAGTCTTGTAGTGGTTTGCTATAGTCTTGTAGTGGTTTGCTATAGTCTTGTAGTGGTTTGCTATAGTCTTGTAGTGGTTTGCTATAGTCTTGTAGTGGTTTGCTATAGTCTTGTAGTGGTTTGCTATAGTCTTGTAGTGGTTTGCTATAGTCTTGTAGTGGTTTGCTATAGTCTTGTAGTGGTTTGCTATAGTCTTGTAGTGGTTTGCTATAGTCTTGTAGTGGTTTGCTATAGTCTTGTAGTGGTTTGCTATAGTCTTGTAGTGGTTTGCTATAGTCTTGTAGTGGTTTGCTATAGTCTTGTAGTGGTTTGCTATAGTCTTGTAGTGGTTTGCTATAGTCTTGTAGTGGTTTGCTATAGTCTTGTAGTGGTTTGCTATAGTCTTGTAGTGGTTTGCTATAGTCTTGTAGTGGTTTGCTATAGTCTTGTAGTGGTTTGCTGCTATAGTCTTGTAGTGGTTTGCTATAGTCTTGTAGTGGTTTGCTATAGTCTTGTAGTGGTTTGCTATAGTCTTGTAGTGGTTTGCTATAGTCTTGTAGTGGTTTGCTATAGTCTTGTAGTGGTTTGCTATAGTCTCGTAGTGGTTTTCTGTATGTAGTCTTGTAGTGGTTTGCTATAGTCTTGTAGTGGTCTTGTAGTGGTTTGCTATAGTCTTGTAGTGGTTTGCTATAGTCTTGTAGTGGTTTGCTGTAGTCTTGTAGTGGTTTGCTGTAGTCTTGTAGTGGTTTGCTATAGTCTTGTAGTGGTTTGCTATAGTGGTTTGCTATAGTCTTGTAGTGGTTTGCTATAGTCTTGTAGTGGTTTGCTATAGTCTTGTAGTGGTTTGCTATAGTCTTGTAGTGGTTTGCTATAGTCTTGTAGTGGTTTGCTATAGTCTTGTAGTGGTTTGCTGTAGTCTTGTAGTGGTTTGCTATAGTCTTGTAGTGGTTTGCTATAGTCTTGTAGTGGTTTGCTATAGTCTTGTAGTGGTTTGCTGTAGTCTCGTAGTGGTTTGCTGTAGTCTCGTAGTGGTTTGCTATAGTCTTGTAGTGGTTTGCTATAGTCTTGTAGTGGTTTGCTATAGTCTTGTAGTGGTTTGCTATAGTCTTGTAGTGGTTTGCTATAGTCTCATAGTGGTTTGTTACATTTACATTTACATTTAAGTCATTTAGCAGACGCTCTTATCCAGAGCGACTTACAAATTGGTGCATTCACCTTATGACATCCAGTGGAACAGCCACTTTACAATAGTGCATCTAAATCTTTTAGGGGGGTGAGAAGGATTACTCATCCTATCCTAGGTATTCCTTAAAGAGGTGGGGTTTCAGGTGTCTCCGGAAGGTGGTGATTGACTCCGCTGTCCTGGCGTCGTGAGGGAGTTTGTTCCACCATTGGGGGGCCAGAGCAGCGAACAGTTTTGACTGGGCTGAGCGGGAACTGTACTTCCTCAGTGGTAGGGAGGCGAGCAGGCCAGAGGTGGATGAACGCAGTGCCCTTGTTTGGGTGTAGGGCCTGATCAGAGCCTGGAGGTACTGAGGTGCCGTTCCCCTCACAGCTCCGTAGGCAAGCACCATGGTCTTGTAGCGGATGCGAGCTTCAACTGGAAGCCAGTGGAGAGAGCGGAGGAGCGGGGTGACGTGAGAGAACTTGGGAAGGTTGAACACCAGACGGGCTGCGGCGTTCTGGATGAGTTGTAGGGGTTTAATGGCACAGGCAGGAGCCCAGCCAACAGCGAGTTGCAGTAATCCAGACGGGAGATGACAAGTGCCTGGATTAGGACCTGCGCCGCTTCCTGTGTGAGGCAGGGTCGTACTCTGCGGATGTTGTAGAGCATGAACCTACAGGAACGGGCCACCGCCTTGATGTTAGTTGAGAACGACAGGGTGTTGTCCAGGATCACGCCAAGGTTCTTAGCGCTCTGGGAGGAGGACACAATGGAGTTGTCAACCGTGATGGCGAGATCATGGAACGGGCAGTCCTTCCCGGGAGGAAGAGCAGCTCCGTCTTGCCGAGGTTCAGCTTGAGGTGGTGATCCGTCATCCACACTGATATGTCTGCCAGACATGCAGAGATGCGATTCACCACCTGGTCATCAGAAGGGGAAAGGAGAAGATTAATTGTGTGTCGTCTGCATAGCAATGATAGGAGAGACCATGTGAGGTTATGACAGAGCCAAGTGACTTGGTGTATAGCGAGAATAGGAGAGGGCCTAGAACAGAGCCCTGGGGGACACCAGTGGTGAGAGCGCGTGGTGAGAAGACAGATTCTCGCCACGCCACCTGTAGGAGCGACCTGTCAGGTAGGACGCAATCCAAGCGTGGGCCGCGCCGGAGATGCCCAACTCGGAGAGGGTGGAGAGGAGGATCTGATGGTTCACAGTATCGAAGGCAGCCGATAGGTCTAGAAGGATGAGAGCAGAGGAGAGAGAGTTAGCTTTAGCAGTGCGCAGCGCCTCCGTGATACAGAGAAGAGCAGTCTCAGTTGAATGACTAGTCTTGAAACCTGACTAGTCTTGAAACCTTGTTCCCATGACATCCTTGCTCACCACATATCAGAGAAACAGACATTTCTGGGAGACCGAAGTGGTTTTTGAGTTTGTATCAATCCAGCATCCAAGGAGACAACCAAACTCTCTGGGTGTCCCTGAAGTGACTCTCCATATCCTTTGAATAAATACTATAATCCAGGTACCTCCTACAGCATTCTCCCAGACAACTCTTTCAAGACATGTGTCAAAGTGTCTGGAAGGTATCAGGTGTGTTTGTAAGTCTGAAAGACGTGACCCTGGGATTGTATTGTGATCCCCATTAGCTGTTGTCATAGCAGCAGATACTCTTCCTGGGGTCCACACAGAACATGAAACATGACAATACAGAACATGAATAGACAGCTAAAGGACAGAACTTACATACATTTTAAACGTCACACGTAGCCTACATATGAATACAATGAAACAACATATCAAGGTCAAATAGGGAGAGGCGTTGAGCTCGTCAGGTGTTGCTTTATGGTTTTTTAAAACCAGGTTTTCTCGTCACTTGAGCAATCTGAGATGGGTTGAATAGAACCCAAAGAACCAGATAAAAAGGCCATGCACTTCATATTGATTATATACTATCAGTAAATGACTCAATGTTATGAGAACACTTCATACTGATTATATACTATCAGTAAATGACTCAATGTTATGAGAACACTACATACTGATTATATACTATCAGTAAATGACTCAATGTTATGAGAACACTTCATACTGATTATATACTATCAGTAAATGACTCAATGTTATGAGAACACTACATACTGATTATATACTATCAGTAAATGACTCAATGTTATGAGAACACTACATACTGATTATATACTATCAGTAAATGACTCAATGTTATGAGAACACTACATACTGATTATATACTATCAGTAAATGACTCAATGTTATGAGAACACTACATACTGATTATATACTATCAGTAAATGACTCAATGTTATGAGAACACTACTTACTGATTATATACTATCAGTAAATGACTCAATGTTATGAGAACACTACATACTGATTATATACTATCAGTAAATGACTCAATGTTATGAGAACACTACATACTGATTATATACTATCAGTAAATGACTCAATGTTATGAGAACACTACATACTGATTATATACTATCAGTAAATGACTCAATGTTATGAGAGAACACTACATACTGATTATATACTATCAGTAAATGACTCAATGTTATGAGAACACTACATACTGATTATATACTATCAGTAAATGACTCAATGTTATGAGAACACTACATACTGATTATATACTATCAGTAAATGACTACTGATTATATACTAAGTAAATGACTCAATGTTATGAGAACACTACATACTGATTATATACTATCAGTAAATGACTCAATGTTATGAGAACACTTCATACTGATTATATACTATCAGTAAATGACTCAATGTTATGAGAACACTTCATACTGATTATATACTATCAGTAAATGACTCAATGTTATGAGAACACTACATACTGATTATATACTATCAGTAAATGACTCAATGTTATGAGAACACTACATACTGATTATATACTATCAGTAAATGACTCAATGTTATGAGAACACTACATACTGATTATATACTATCAGTAAATGACTCAATGTTATGAGAACACTTCATACTGATTATATACTATCAGTAAATGACTCAATGTTATGAGAACACTACATACTGATTATATACTATCAGTAAATGACTCAATGTTATGAGAACACTACATACTGATTATATACTATCAGTAAATGACTCAATGTTATGAGAACACTACATACTGATTATATACTATCAGTAAATGACTCAATGTTATGAGAACACTACATACTGATTATATACTATCAGTAAATGACTCAATGTTATGAGAACACTTCATACTGATTATATACTATCAGTAAATGACTCAATGTTATGAGAACACTATCATACTGATTATATACTATCAGTAAATGACTCAATGTTATGAGAACACTACATACTGATTATATACTATCAGTAAATGACTCAATGTTATGAGAACACTTCATACTGATTATATACTATCAGTAAATGACTCAATGTTATGAGAACACTACATACTGATTATATACTATCAGTAAATGACTCAATGTTATGAGAACACTACATACTGATTATATACTATCAGTAAATGACTCAATGTTATGAGAACACTACATACTGATTATATACTATCAGTAAATGACTCAATGTTATGAGAACACTTCATACTGATTATATACTATCAGTAAATGACTCAATGTTATGAGAACACTACATACTGATTATATACTATCAGTAAATGACTCAATGTTATGAGAACACTACATACTGATTATATACTATCAGTAAATGACTCAATGTTATGAGAACACTTCATACTGATTATATACTATCAGTAAATGACTCAATGTTATGAGAACACTTCATACTGATTATATACTATCAGTAAATGACTCAATGTTATGAGAACACTACATACTGATTATATACTATCAGTAAATGACTCAATGTTATGAGAACACTACATACTGATTATATACTATCAGTAAATGACTCAATGTTATGAGAACACTTCATACTGATTATATACTATCAGTAAATGACTCAATGTTATGAGAACACTACATACTGATTATATACTATCAGTAAATGACTCAATGTTATGAGAACACTACATACTGATTATATACTATCAGTAAATGACTCAATGTTATGAGAACACTACATACTGATTATATACTATCAGTAAATGACTCAATGTTATGAGAACACTTCATACTGATTATATACTATCAGTAAATGACTCAATGTTATGAGAACACTACATACTGATTATATACTATCAGTAAATGACTCAATGTTATGAGAACACTACATACTGATTATATACTATCAGTAAATGACTCAATGTTATGAGAACACTACATGACCAAAAGTATGTGGACAAACATCTCATTCCAAAATCATGGGCATTAATATGGAGTTTGTCCCCCCTTTTCTTCTATAACAACCTCCACTCTTCTGGGAAGGCTTTCCACTGGATGTTGGAACATTGCTGTTGGGGACTTGCTTCAATTCAGCCACAAGAGCATTAGTGAGGTCAGGCACTGATGTTGGGCGATTAGGCCTGGCTCGCAGTCTGCGTTTCAATTCATCCAAAAGGTGTCCGATGGCGTTGAGGTCAGGGCTCTGTACAGGTCAGTCAAGTTCTTCCACACCAATCTCGACAAACCATTTCTATATAGACCTCGCTTTGTGCACAGGGCATTGTCATGCTGAAACAGGAAATCGGGCCTTCCCCAAACTCTTTCCACAAAGTTGTAAGCACAGAATTGTCTAGAATGTCATTGTATGCTGTAGCGTTAAGATATCCCTTCACTGGAACTAAGGGGTCTAGCTCGAACAATGAAAAACAGCCCCAGAACATTACTCCTCCTCCCCCAAACTTTACAAACTTTACAGGCACTAAGCATTGGGGCAGGTAGCGTTCTGCTGGCATCCACCAAACCCATATTCGTCCGTCGGACTGCCAGGTGGTGAAGCGTGATTAATCACTCCAGAGAATGCATTTTCAATGGCTGCGAGGTTTACTCCACTCCAGCCGGCTGAAATTTGGAACTCAGTAGTGAGTGTTGTAACAGAGGACTGTCAAGTTTTACGTGCTACGCTCTTCAGCACTCGGCGGTCCCATTCTGTGAGCTTGTGTAGCCTACCACTTAGCAGCTAAGCCGTTGTTGCTCCTTGATGTTTTCAAGCCTACCACTTCACGGCTGAGCCGTTGTTGCTCCTAGATGTTTCCACTTCACAATAATAGCACTTACAGTTGACCGGGGCAGCTCTAGCACGGCAGAAATTTGATAAACTGACTTGTTGGAAAGGTCATCCTATGACCGTGCCACGTTGAAAGTCACTGAGCTCGTCAGTAAGGCTATTCTACTGTCAATGTTTGTCTCTGGAGATTGCATGGCTGTGTGCTCGGTTTTATACACCTGTCAGCAACAGGTGTGGCTGAAATATCCAAACCCACTAATTTGAAAGGATGTCCACATGCTTTTGTAAAAAATAATGTATCTAGCTGTAGTCTACATACAGTCTACAGAAAGCCTTCTCATGTATAGAAAGACAGCATGTTCTCTTATGGTATTATTACCGTACTGTGTTTTGGTCATTAGCTGCCTCCAGACACAGTATTATGTTCATCCTGTATCACAGGACGACCACTGCTCCACCCTGTTTGTTCCTCTCTGGAACAGGTACCTGATTGGGCCTGTCGCAGGGTTAAAGAGTGATGTCGTTCACAGAGCCTGGGATAACCTCTTTTTTGAAATAATGAATGTTCAGCTACCCGACCATGAAGCCGCTGTGTGTTGGCACAACACAAGAGAAGCCATAATTGAAGTGCCTGCCTACCTTTCATTTGGCTTTGTGAAAACTAATAAAAAAACGACACACTTCTGAACCATCATAAGAATCCTCTCCTCCTGGCTGGTTCCTTTATGTTTCATAAGAATCCTCTCCTCCTGGCTGGTTCCTTTATGTTTCATAAGAATCCTGTCTATCTGTCTGGTTCCTTTATGTTTCATAAGAATCCTCTCCTCCTGGCTGGTTCCTTTATGTTTCATAAGAATCCTCTCCTCCTGGCTGGTTCCTTTATGTTTCATAAGAATCCTGTCTATCTGTCTGGTTCCTTTATGTTTCATAAGAATCCTGTCTATCTGGCTGGTTCCTTTATGTTTCATAAGAATCCTGTCTATCTGTCTGGTTCCTTTATGTTTCATAAGAATCCTCTCCTCCTGCTGGTTCCTTTATGTTTCATAAATGCTGGTTCCTTTATGTTTCATAAGAATCCTCTCCTCCTGACTGGTTCCTTTATGTTTCATAAGAATCCTCCCCTCCTGGCTGGTTCCTTTATGTTTCATAAGAATCCTCTCCTCCTGGCTGGTTCCTTTATGTTTCATAAGAATCCTGTCTATCTGTCTGGTTCCTTTATGTTTCATAAGAATCCTCCCCTCCTGGCTGGTTCCTTTATGTTTCATAAGAATCCTCCCCTCCTGGCTGGTTCCTTTATGTTTCATAAGAATCCTGTCTATCTGTCTGGTTCCTTTATGTTTCATAAGAATCCTCTCCTCCTGGCTGGTTCCTTTATGTTTCATAAGAATCCTCCCCTCCTGGCTGGTTCCTTTATGTTTCATAAGAATCCTGTCTATCTGTCTGGTTCCTTTATGTTTCATAAGAATCCTGTCTATCTGTCTGGTTCCTTTATGTTTCATAAGAATCCTCTCCTCCTGGCTGGTTCCTTTATGTTTCATACGAATCCTGTCTATCTGTCTGGTTGTCTGGTTCCTTTATGTTTCATAAGAATCCTCTCCTCCTGGCTGGTTCCGTTATGTTTCATAAGAATCCTGTCTATCTGTCTGGTTCCTTTATGTTTCATAAGAATCCTCTCCTCCTGGCTGGTTCCTTTATGTTTCATAAGAATCCTGTCTATCTGTCTGGTTCCTTTATGTTTCATAAGAATCCTGTCTATCTGTCTGGTTCCTTTATGTTTCATAAGAATCCTCTCCTCCTGGCTGGTTCCTTTATGTTTCATAAGAATCCTCTCCTCCTGGCTGGTTCCTTTATGTTTCATAAGAATCCTCTCCTCCTGACTGGTTCCTTTATGTTTCATAAGAATCCTCTCCTCCTGGCTGGTTCCTTTATGTTTCATACGAATCCTGTCTATCTGTCTGGTTCCTTTATGTTTCGTAAGAATCCTCTCCTCCTGGCTGGTTCCTTTATGTTTCATAAGAATCCTGTCTATCTGTCTGGTTCCTTTATGTTTCATAAGAATCCTCCCCTCCTGGCTGGTTCCTTTAGGTTTCATAAGAATCCTCTCCTCCTGGCTGGTTCCTTTATGTTTCATAAGAATCCTCTCCTCCTGGCTGGTTCCTTTAGGTTTCATAATAATCCTGTCTATCTGTCTGGTTCCTTTATGTTTCATACGAATCCTGTCTATCTGGCTGGTTCCTTTATGTTTCATACGAATCCTGTCTATTTGTCTGGTTCCTTTATGTTTCATACGAATCCTGTCTATCTGGCTGGTTCCTTTATGTTTCATAAGAATCCTCTCCTCCTGGCTGGTTCCTTTAGGTTTCATAATAATCCTGTCTATCTGTCTGGTTCCATTAGGTTTCATAATAATCCTGTCTATCTGTCTGGTTCCATTAGGTTTCATAATAATCCTGTCTATCTGTCTGGTTCCATTAGGTTTCATAATAATCCTGTCTATCTGTCTGGTTCCATTAGGTTTCATAATAATCCTGTCTATCTGTCTGGTTCCATTAGGTTTCATAATAATCCTGTCTATCTGTCTGGTTCCATTAGGTTTCATAATAATCCTGTCTATCTGTCTGGTTCCATTAGGTTTCATAATAATCCTGTCTATCTGTCTGGTTCCATTAGGTTTCATAATAATCCTGTCTATCTGTCTGGTTCCTTTAGGTTTCATAATAATCCTGTCTATCTGTCTGGTTCCATTAGGTTTCATAAGAATCCTGTCTACCTGTCTGGTTCCATTAGGTTTCATAAGAATCCTGTCTATCTGTCTGGTTCCATTAGGTTTCATAAGAATCCTGTCTACCTGTCTGGTTCCATTAGGTTTCATAAGAATCCTGTATTTAATAATAATAATAATATATGCCATTTAGCAGACGCTTTTATCCAAAGCGACTTACAGTCATGTGTGCATACATTCTACGTATGGGTGGTCCCGGGAATCGAACCCACTACCCTGGCGTTACAAGCGCCATGCTCTACCAACTGTGCTACAGAAGGACTGTCTGGTTCCTTTAGGTTTCATAATAATCCTGTTTATCTGACTGGTTCCTTTATGTTTCATAAGAATCCTCTCGCCCTGGCTGGTTCCTTTAGGTTTCTGAGCACGTGCCTCAATCAACTCCCCCTCAATTGGCACCCTCTCCGGCTCATGGCTTTGGCATACGAAGGCGCTTTTTGCTAAATAAAATATGAATGGATGGGAGGGGATGACAGCCTCTCCTTAGTGAATGGATTCACCAGGGACCTCGTTCCACTAAGTGTTGTGCTACTGAGCATGTTCATCAGCTCGACAAACGTACATGAGAGACCTAAGATCCAATCAGCTGCAGCATTAGCTCTCTGGTATTGATGACGAGTCTATGAAAGATGTACTAATGATGACAGCTCATATCAAGCTGGTATCATGGATGATTATTTATAAAATCCCTATGTTAGACTGCCTGACCTCCCCAAGACAAGGTCATGGTGGACACTTCTATTATACAGATAGGTGCCGACTTTGCTTCCTGTTTCCTGTCTTAGCAACTTTGACTGGCAAAGCTTAGGTCCTTTATCGCTCTGTCCCCCTGTCTTTCTGCCTCTGCAGAACAAGGATCACTTAGAGACTGACACACACACACACACACACACACACACACACACACACACACACACACACACACACACACGTTGAGAAACACAGGTTCAACAGCAGTGCAGAGCTCCTATTGGGGAGCAGTTGTGGGGTCTTAAGTGCCTTGCTCAAGGGCACAAAGGCAGAAGATAGTAGATGAGATCAGAGACCAGCAGCCTTCCAGTTGTCAGCTCAGTTCCATTCCCATTGTTATGTTACCCGGCCCGGAGCTTTAACCAGCAACCTTCCAACTGTCAGTTCAGTTCCATTCCCATTGTTATGTTACCCGGCCCGGGGCTTTAATCAGCAACCTTGTTGATACTGGTCCGCCTCTCTAACCTCCAGGATCAGCGTACCTTCCCCCATTCCTGACCTTAACTTTGGAAGTGGTCCAAAAGGCAGCTTCCTCCTACTCCCACGCAGAAAGCCTGAGAAGTATCTGTCATAGTGTAGCAGAGAACATCGTATTACATTTAACCTTCTCTTCACCTGTTGGACAAGCTGTTACAAGGCCTGAACTTGATACAGGGACGGACCGAGGCGCTGAAGCTCAGCTACCCCTGGCACGCTATGCGGGTACTCAATGTAGCAACAGAAGTGTAACCATTTCCTCAAGGCAGAGGTGGTGTTACGTATTCAGAGACTTTGGTGTTTATTATGCAATGAAGCCTTGACCTTGCTGGTGGTTTTAGTCACTACATTGTTATTCAAGGCTGTAGAGATCAAGTGCCAGAGTAGCAGAATCCCAGTGACAGTGTGGCTGAACATTCCCACCTTTTGTTTAAAAAAAAGAAGATTGGCTGTTGGTTCTATTACCCAGAGATGCTTTGCCAGCAGTTTCTACAGGTCCATGGCCAATGGCTAGGATTATGTGTGGGATCATAACAGATAATTACAAATGAATATTCATAGTTATTTGCACAGTCGGTGTTTCCTTATGGGGGTGCCCGTGCTAATATGTTGGTGGTCATGGTGAGTGGTGCCCTGATTGGCGATAGCCCCTACCTCCAGGAATGCTTGTAATTACAATCCAAAAGAAATTCATCCAGTAGATTAAAATACAACTTGCCAAGAGTTTAGACTGTTTCCAGTACAAGGAAAGGGAAAATGGGATACCTCATCAGTTCAAATGTGTCTTCCACATTTATCCCAACCTCTCTGAATCAGGAGGTTGCCTTAGAGGTAAATGCCTCTCAGAATACAGACGAATGAAGGGAGACCTGTGCATTAAGACTACCAGTACATGTTATATTAATTCACCTCATTAAAATAAAATATTTGTATTTTTTTTTACATAAAAACATTATGATTCTTTTGAAAGCAATGATTGCAAAGTACTTTTAATTGGTAAAGCTTAATCACTAATCCACTGAACTACCAAGTAGGTACAGACTAAGTAATGACAGATATTTAAATGACCTTTTAGATGTTTATATATAATGAGTACATGAGGGATAT
The DNA here is from genome assembly GCF_023373465.1 of Oncorhynchus keta. Classification (NCBI taxonomy): domain Eukaryota; kingdom Metazoa; phylum Chordata; class Actinopteri; order Salmoniformes; family Salmonidae; genus Oncorhynchus; species Oncorhynchus keta. Next base: position 193,244 of record NW_026283646.1, read on the forward strand.
TCAGTCAGGCTCCGACCTCTGGGTAAGGCTGGGCCCCAGTGTGGCAGGTAGCCGAGCATTTAAAAGTGTTGGGCCAGTAACCGAAAGGTCGCTGGTTCGAATCCCTGAGCTGACTAGGTGAACAAATCTTCTGATATGCTGTTGAGAAAGGCACTTAACCCTAATTGTTCCTGTAAGTCTCTCTGGATAAGAGTGTCTGCTAAATGACTAACATTTACATTTAAATGACTAACATGTAAGTCTCTCTGGATAAGAGCGTCTGCTAAATGACTAACATGTAAGTCTCTCTGGATAAGAGCGTCTGCTAAATGACTAACATGTAAGTCTCTCTGGATAAGAGCGTCTGCTAAATGACTAACATGTAAGTCTCTCTGGATAAGAGCGTCTGCTAAATGACTAACATGTAAGTCTCTCTGGATAAGAGCGTCTGCTAAATGACTAACATGTAAGTCTCTCTGGATAAGAGTGTCTGCTAAATGACTAACATGTAAGTCTCTCTGGATAAGAGCGTCTGCTAAATGACTAACATGTAAGTCTCTCTGGATAAGAGTGTCTGCTAAATGACTAACATGTAAGTCTCTCTGGATAAGAGCGTCTGCTGAATGACTAACATGTAAGTCTCTCTGGATAAGAGCGTCTGCTGAATGACGAACATGTAAGTCTCTCTGGATAAGAGCATCTGCTGAATGACTAACATGTAAGTCTCTCTGGATAAGAGCGTCTGCTGAATGACTAACATGTAAGTCTCTCTGGATAAGAGTGTCTGCTAAATGACTAACATGTAAGTCTCTCTGGATAAGAGCGTCTGCTAAATGACTAACATGTAAGTCTCTCTGGATAAGAGTGTCTGCTGAATGACTAACATGTAAGTCTCTCTCTCTAGAAGCACTGGTTTGACTGCAACCTTTATGTGTTCACTAATTAACTACCGTTGTATAATTATCCATTTCCTTGTGCCAGGATGTCTCCACACTGTTGTATTTTGGTCTGTGCAGCTGGCCTACTTTTCCCTGCACTAAGCTGGCATACATAAACACCCACTCCACTCTAGCCCACAGAATGAGGCATAGGGTTGGGTGACATGGCCTAAAAATCTGATCTCCATTTTTTTCTAACTTATGGGCGATTCACTATATATATATATATATATATATATATATACACACATATATATATATATACACACATATATATCAGTTGTTTTTTAAATGTTTTCTCTCAATAAGCTTTGTTGTACAATTAAAAGGTCAAATACACAGCATTTCAAACAATCAGCAATAATCTAATGGATTCAGGGCTTGTGAAGTTATACCTAGTTTAAATATAAGCCTTCCACAATCATAAGACTCACTAATCATTTAATGTAAATTATACCTAGGCTAAATATAAGCCTTCCACAATCATAAGACAAACTAATAATAATAAAATATTTTTTTCAAATTAGTGTAACCAGTTTTTTTTGTTGCAATAATCACTGATCTTGCTTTCAAGCCTGGCGATGAAAATACCCTTTTTGTTACAAGCAGAACCACACATAATGCACGTTGTCACGTTCTGACCACGTTCACTTGTTGTAGCAGGCATTATAGAACACTAACACAGGGCTCATAAAGGATCTCTCCAAGCACAAGCCCACACGCTAGTGAGAAACCAGATAATCTTTTATAGGAATCTTTAGATTTCAACTTCGGTCAACTTGGATCTATTAGCTAGTCAATAGGTTGAGCAGTTGAATTGTTATGGACACACACTTCTGTCTGTCTCCAACTGTTTAAACTGCATTTCAGTCTGTCCACTTTGTTCAGAGGTTGAAGTCAAGTGGCCTAGCTTATTTCTGAGAATGAGAACGAGTTGCCAATTCCTTATATAATTGTGTTTTATGCTTATTGCACCTTTATAAAACACAGACTAGACAGCTAGTAGTATAACAGTGTTTGGCTGAAATGCTGCTAGCGGTACGTGGCAACCCCATGACTCACGTCACAAACTAAGCATTACTTTTACAGAATCAATATTTTGATATTGATATTGATACTCCTGTTTTGGTAGTGTCTTCTCTGCGCACAATTTGATTCGTTGAGACATGAAAAGGGTGTGGTTAGAAAGGTTATCTTCTCCTCTATTACAGTAAAATAATGCCTCCATGTGTTGTGGTGTCAATATGACACATTCTGTTGGACCAAACCCGAAATGCAAATGAATTTGATATGTCTCCCAGCCCTAGTTAGGCAGGGTCTTGTGTCTCGCCTACAGCTTCACGAGCGTGCCAGTCAGCCAGCCTTAATGTAGGCCAAAGAAACACCAAGTATGCGCTCACTACTAGCTAACAGCAGGTGAATCTCTTTGTACTGTACAGCAGCTCCTACTCTATGTTCAGGAATGATTTTCTCTTGGATGAATGAGTGGCTGGATGAGTCTACAGAACACAAGACAGACGGATGAGTCTACAAAACACAAGACAGATGGATGAGTCTACAGAACACAAGACAGATGGCTGAGTCTACAGAACACAAGACAGATGGATGAGTCTACAGAACACAAGACAGATGGATGAGTCTACAGAACACAAGACAGATGGATGAGTCTACAGAACACAAGACAGATGGATGAGTCTACAGAACACAAGACAGATGGATGAGTCTACAGAACACAAGACAGATGGATGAGTCTACAGTACACAAGACAGATGGATGAGTCTACAGAACACAAGACAGATGGATGAGTCTACAGTGCAAATCACAGATGGATGAATTTACTGTACAAATCACAGATGGAATAGTCTACAGAACACAAGACAGATGGATTAGTCTACAGTACACAAGACAGATGGATGAGTCTACAGAACACAAGACAGATGGATGAGTCTACAGTGCAAATCACAGATGGATGAATTTACTGTACAAATCACAGATGGAATAGTCTACAGAACACAAGACAGATGGATTAGTCTACAGTACACAAAACAGATGGATGAGTCTACAGTACACAAGACAGATGGATGAGTCTACAGTACACAAGACAGATGGATGAGTCTACAGTACACAAGACAGATGGATGAGTCTACAGTACACAAGACATATGGATGAGTCTACAGAATGCAATACAGATGGATGAGTCTACAAAACGCAAGACAGATGGATGAGTCTACAGAACACAAGACAGATGGATGAGTCTACAGTACACAAGACAGATGGATGAGTCTACAGTACACAAGACAGATGGATGAGTCTACAGTACACAAGACAGATGGATGAGTCTACAGTACACAAGACATATGGATGAGTCTACAGAACACAAGACAGATGGATGAGTCTACAGAATGCAATACAGATGGATGAGTCTACAAAACGCAAGACATATGGATGAGTCTACAGTACACAAGACAGATGGATGACCGGTGTTGAGGTAATTGAGATAATTATGTACATGTAGGTAGAGTTATTAAAGCGGCTATGCAAAGATAATAAAAGAGTAGCAGCAGGGGGGTGCAATGTAAAAAGTTTATAAAGCCCTTTTTACATCAGCCGATGTCACAAAGTGCTATACAGAAACCAAGCCTACAACCCTAAACAGCAAGCAATGCAGATGTAGAAGCACGGTGGCCAGGAAAAACTCCCTAGAAATGCAGGAACCTAGAGGAACCAGGCTCTGAGGGGTAGTCAGTCCTCTTCTGGCTGTGCCGGGTGGAGATTATAACAGTACATGGCCAAGATGTTCAAATGTTCATAGATGACCAGCAGGGTCAAATAATAATAGTTGTAGAGGGTGCAACAGGTCAGCACCTCAGGAGTAAATGTCAGTTGGCTTTTCATAGCTGATCATACAGAGTTAGAGACGACAGGTGCGGTAGAGAGAGAGTTGAAAACAGCAGGTCTGGGACAAGGTAGCACATCCGGTGAACAGGTCAGGGTTCCATATCCGCAGGCAGAACAGTTGAAACTGGAGCAGCAGCACGACCAGGTGGACTGGGCACAGCAAAGAGTCATCAGGCCAGGTAGTCCTGGAGCATGGTCCTCGATTAACCTGTACCCATGCACATTGACTCGGTACCGGTACCCCCTGAATATAGCCTCGTTACTGTTATGTAAATGTAATGTTACCTATTGATTGATTTGATTTTTTTTTTTACTTCAGTTTATTTAGTAAATATTTTTTCTAGCTCTATTTCTTGAACTGCTGTTAAGGTTTTCTTCCGGTGAAGGAGAGGCGGACCAAAATGCAGTGTGGTTATTTCGATACATGTTTAATAAAAGATAAACACGAACAATACAAAACAATAAACGTGAAAACCTAAACAGCCTTATCTGGTGCAAACAAACACTGAGACAGGAACAATCACCCACCAAAACACTCAAAGAATATGGCTGCCTAAATATGGTTCCCAATCAGAGACAACGATAAACACCTGCCTCTGATTGAGAACCACTCTAGGCAACCATAGACTTACCTAGACAAGTATACTACACCACAATCCCATAACCTACAAGAACCCCAAGACAAAACACACCACAATAAATAACCCATGTCACACCCTGGCCTGACCAAAATAATAAAGAAAACACAAAAACTTAGACCAGGGCGTGACAACTGCATTGTTGGTTAAGGGCTTGTAAGTAAGCATTTCAGAGTAAGGTCTATTGCAGTTGTTGTATTCGGTGCATGTGACAAATACGATTTGATTTGACAGGGAACAGAACAATCCTCATAGCTCTGTACTGTACAGAGGGAGCATACTTCAATTCACACAGGATACCAGATAAGACAGGAGAATGACACCAGATATAACAGACTGACCCTAGTCCCCTGGCACATAGACTATTACAGCATAGATACTGGAGGCTGAGACAGGGGTGGGGCTTAGGACACTGTGGCCCCGTCTGACGATACCCCCGGACAGGGCCAACCAGGCAGGATATAACCCAGCCCACTTTGCCAAAGCACAGCCACCACACCACTAGAGGGATATCAACAGTCCACGAAATTACTACCCTGAGACAAGGCTGAATATAGCCCACAAAGATCTCCCCCACCGCATAAGCCGGAGGGAGAGCAAAACCGGACAGGAAGATCACATCTGTGACTCAACCCTCCTAGGGACGGCATGGAAGAGCACTAGTAAGCCAGTGACTCAACCCCCTTAATAGGGTCAGAGGCAGAGAATCCCAGTGGAGAGAGGGCAGCCGGCCAGGCAGAGACAGCAAGGGCGGTTCGTAGCTCCAGTGCCTTTCCGTTCACCTTCACACTCCTGGGCCAGACTACACTCAATCATATGACCTACTGAAGAGATGAGTATTCAGTAATGACTTAAAGGTTGAGACCGAGTCTGCGTCTCTCACGTGGATAAAAATGGAGCTCTATAGGAGAAAGCCCTGCCTCCAGCTGTTTGTTTAGAAATCCTAGGGACAATCAGGAGGCTTGGGCCTTGTGACCGTAGCGTACGTGTAAGTATGTACCACAGGACCAAATCGGAGACATAGGTAGGAACAAGCCTTGAAACCTTGAAATCAACCCGAGCCTTAACAGGAAGCCAGTGTAGAGAGACTATCACTGGAGTAATATGATCAAATATTTTGGTTCTAGTCAGGATTCTAGCAGCCATGTTTTGCACTAACTGAAGTTATTTAGTGCATTATCCAGGTAGCCAGAGAGTAGAGCATTGCAGTAGTCTAATTTAGAAGTGGCAAAAGCATGGATTAGCTTTTCTGCATCGGTTTTGAGCAAAATGTTTCTGATTTTAGCAATGTTACGAAGATGGAAAAAAAGCTGTCCTTGAAGTCTTATTGATATGTTCGTGAAAAGAGAGATCAGGGCCCAGAGTAACGCCGAGGTGCTTCACAGTTTTATTTTAAACAAATGTACAACCATCAAGATTAATTGTCAGATTCAACATTCAATATCTTTGTTTCTTTGGACATAGAACTAGCATATTGTCACGGTTTTCATATGGTGAAGGAGAGTCGGACCAAACTGCAGCGTGTATATTGCGATCCATGTTTAATCAAACAACGTAAACACGAATAAACACAAACACTACAAAACAATAAACTAAACGAAAACCGAAAACAGCCTATACTTGTGTCAACTAACACAGCACAAGGACATCAAGACACTCAGGACAATCACCCACAATACAACCAAAGAATATGGCTGCCTAAATATGGTTCCCAATCAGAGACAACGATAACCACCTGCCTCTGATTGAGAACCACTTCAGACAGCCATAGACTAACCTAGAACACCCCACTAAGCTACAATCCCACTATCTACACACCACATACAAAAACCCATGTCACACCCTGGCCTGACCAAATACATGAAGAAAAACACAAAATACTACGACCAGGGCGTGACACATATCTGTTTTGTCAGAGTTTAAAAGTAAAAAAATTGCCGCCGTCCACTTCCTTATTTTGGAAACACAGGCTTCCATGGTAGGTCATTTTTGGGCTTTACCATGTTTAATCGAAATGTACAGCTGTCTGTCATCCATATTATGTTTCTGAGTGACATCACCAAGAGGGAGAATATATAGTGAAAGCAATAGTGGTCCTAAAACGGAACCTTGAGGAACGCCTAAATGGAAATTGATCTGTCAGAGGACAAACCATCCACAGAGACGAACTGATATCTTTCCAACAGATAGGAACTTGTCCATGTAGACCAATTAGGGTTTCTAGTCTCTCCAAAATAATGTGGTGATCGATGGTGTCAAAAACAGCATGAAGGTCTAGGAGCACAAGGCCTTGATCTGACGCTATTAAATGTCATTTACCACCTTGACGAGTGCAGTCTCAGTGCTATGATGGGGTCTAAAACCAGACTGAAGCATTTCATATACATTATTTGTCTTCAGGAAGAAAGTGAGTTGCTATGCAACAGATTTTTCAAAAAAGGGTTAGAGGAACTGGAAATCGTTTTTGACATTTTTCTGGTCAAGGTTTGGGGTTTTCAAGAGAGGCTTTATTGCTGCCACTTTAAGTGAGTTTGGTTGAGTCTACAGTACACAAGACAGATGGATGGATGAGTCTACAGTACACAAGACAGATCTCTTACAGACCTCCGTTGAGTCTTCAGTAGTGAAAACTTGATAAGCTAAGGGAGCAGGTCTCCCCAGACCAGATGGTAGGTGAGGGGGAAGGGACTGTAACAAAGGCAAAGACATTGAGCGCATTAAACCGATTGGGAATTTAAACCGGTTTGTCAGCGCAGTTCAATACCTTGTTAGCCCTCTGAGCTAAAGCCTATAGGCATTCAACATGATTCTTACAGTACTCATGAGAATATACGTTATCTCAGCCTCTCTCTCAGTTGGCTAAGTGATTTTACACTGCATTCATCATTTGCTGTTGTATTTCAAGCCACCCAACCTGCTGAAAGGCACCGTACATACATGTGCAAATCTAACAATAATGATATCCACCACCTGCAGGATTCAGTGTAAGCTAAGCCTACAGGTACAATGTTAGTTGGCCTGGTCGGGGAGGGACTTGGTCAGGCCAGCTCATCATTTAGACACACTGCCTGTCGACAGATCGCACTGTGCTCTGAGGAAGCTGAACACTTCCTCATTCATCATGCTATCATCCCCGCATCCCCCCCATCCTCTCTCCATCCTCCCCCGCCCGGTCTGACTCTCTCCCCTCCCAACGTTGCTTAAATGATGGATGAGGTGAACATCCACAAGCCTTACTCTCTCGTCAAAGGCCAAAAGACACAGACAGAGAGTTCATGCCCAGGCAATGGGTCACTTTTTATGGCTGGCAAGGGAAGGTCTACGTAACGTAGCTGCAGAGCCTTTGTAAGGGGCAATTCTGAAGGAAATTATATGCTGCTAGGTACCACTTGACAGTGAGTGCCCTTAATACCTGTGTCTTTTCATGGTAGTTACCATGGCACACTCATTCTTACATACTGTAGTACTTTTAGGGTGAGATGTTCAGCCATCATTTTCAGTTAATCTACAAATCTAATGCACGTGAAAAATGTCATGTGAAATGTCAAAAGGAAACTTATAACTTATTAAAATAGATACATGGTTGTTCCATTTGATATCAATCTCTTTTTGACCTGAACCTTTTTGATGAGAACCAAACTTTCCATATGTAGTATATACATATTATATATATATTATATACGTATTATATACATATTATATACCTATTATATACATATTATATGCATATTATATACATATTATATACATATTATATGCGTATTATATACGTATTATATACATATTATATGCATATTATATACGTATTATATACCTATTATATACATATTATATATACATATTATGTACATATTATGTACATATTATATACGTATTATATACTTATTATATACTTATTATATACATATTATATACATATTATACACATATTATATACATATATACATATTATATACATATTATATTCGTATTATATACGTATTATATACATATTATATACATGTTATATACATGTTATATACGTATTATATACCTATTATATACATATTATATACGTATTATATACATATTATATTCGTATTATATATGTAATATATACATATTATATTCGTATTATATATGTAATATATACATATTATATACGTATTATATACGTATTATATACATATTATATACATATTATATACGTATTATATACTTATTATATACATAGTATATACATATTATACACATATTATATACATATATACATATATACATATTATATACATATTATATACAGCGAGTACCAGTACCAGATCAATGTGGAGCTATATACAGGGAGAACCAGTACGAGATTAATGTGGAGCTATATACAGGGTGTACCAGTACCAGATCAATGTGGAGCTATATACAGGGAGTACCAATACCAGATCAATGTGGAGCTATATACAGGGAGAACCAGTACCAGATTAATGTGGAGCTTTATACAGGAAGTACCAGTACCAGATTAATGTGGAGCTATATACAGCGAGTACCAGTACCAGATCAATGTGGAGCTATATACAGGGAGAACCAGTACCAGATCAACGTGGAGCTATATACAGGGAGAACCAGTACCAGATCAATGTGGAGCTATATACAGGAAGTACCAGTACGAGATCAATGTGGAGCTATATACAGGGAGTACCAATACCAGATTAATGTGGAGCTGTATACAGGAAGTACCAGTACCAGATTAATGTGGAGCTGTATACAGGGGGTACCAGTACCAGATCAATGTGGAGCTGTATACAGGAAGTACCAGTACCAGATTAATGTGGAGCTGTATACAGCGGGTACCAGTACCAGATCAATGTGCAGCTAAATACAGGGAGTACCAGTACCAGATCAGTGTAAAGCTATATACAGGGAGTACCAGTACCAGATCAATGTGGAGCTATATACAGGGAGTACCAGTACCAGATCAATGTTGAGCTATATACAGGGGGTACCAGTACCAGATCAATGTGGAGCTATATACAGGGAGTACCAGTACCAGATCAATGTTGAGCTATATACAGGGGGTACCAGTACCAGATCAATGTGGAGCTATATACAGGGAGTACCAGTACCAGATCAATGTGGAGCCATATACAGCGAGTACCAGTACCAGATCAATGTGGAGCTATATACAGGGAGTACCAGTACCAGATCAATGTGGAGCCATATACAGGAAAGTATTCAGACCTCTTGACTTTTTCCACATTTTGTTACATTACAGCCTTATTCTAAAACGTATTAAATGACAAAGCAAAAACAGGTTTTTAGAAATGGAAATATCACATTTACGTAAGTATTCAGACCCTTCACTCAGTACTTTGTTGATGCACCGTTGGCAGCGATTACAGCCTTTTGTCTTCTTCAGTATGATGCTACAATCTTAGCACACCTGTAAATGGGGAGTTTCTCCCATTCTTCTCTGAAGATCCTCTCAACCTCTGTCAGGTTGGATGGGGAGCATTCCTGCACAGCTATTTTCAGGTCTCTCCAGAGATGTTCGATCGGGTTCAAGTCCGGGCTCTGGCTGGGTCACTCAAGGACGTTCAGAGACTTGTCCCAAGGCCACTCCTGGGTTGCAGTGGTTGTGTGAAGAATCTCAATTATAAAATGTAGTCACTTTTTGGTTACTACAATGTAGAAAATAATAAAAATAAAGAAAACCCCTAGAATGAGTAGATATGTCCAAACTTTTGACTGTTGGAAGGTGAGCTGTTCTTGCCATGATATTTTTATTTATTTCACCTTTTTTTAACCAGGTGGACTTGGTCTTTTACCAAATTGGGCTATCTTCTGTATACCACCCCCACCTTGTCACAACACAACTGATTGGCTCAAACGCATTAAGAAGCAAAGGAATTCCACAAATTAACTTTTAGATGTGTAGATGTGTCCAAACCTTTGAGGCGTGTACTGTACATGAAGGCAGGGTAAAGTGACTAGGCATCAGGATAGATAATAATAAGGTATTTGAGGTAGATATGTACATGAAGGCAGGGTAAAGTGACTAGGCATCAGGATAGATAATAATAAGGTATTTGAGGTAGATATGTACATGAAGGCAGGATAAAGTGACTAGGCATCAGGATAGATAATAATAAGGTATTTGAGGTAGATATGTACATGAAGGCAGGATAAAGTGACTAGGCATCAGGATAGATAATAATAAGGTATTTGAGGTAGATATGTACATGATAAAGTGACTAGGCATCAGGATAGATAATAATAAGGTAAGGTAGATATGTACATGAAGGCAGGGTAAAGTGACTAAGGATCAGGATAGATAATAATAATAAGGTATTTGAGGTAGATATTGTTGGTTCCGTTTTTCTGGGCTCCGTTTTATTTACTTAACAAATAAGGAACACTCAAAATGTGCACTTATAAATCATAATAATTTTAATCAAAATACAGCTGTAGACAGAAGTCAAAGATCAAACATCAGACATACAACTAATGTCTCACCTGAGTTCTGCCAAATAGGAAAAGTCCCAAGTTATTTTATTAATTAAGCCCGAAGTCCAGCCCTAGTGATGTCACTGCATATGTCATTACCTTCTACTCATCAGACTAAGCCCATGCATGCACAGCTATACAAACTTGCAAGAGAGATACAATAGTTCCAGCATTTTCTAAGGGCTCAGCAGTAAATGTCCCCAAGTTGATTTATAGAGGTATGTCTGACTAGTCTCTTATCTCCCCTGCAGGGTTATGTATTTATATTTGAGATGCTTTTCTCACAGACCGTTTCTTTATAGGAGGCAGAGACTAGAAAAGAACTGTGAGACAATGTTAAACCTTATAATGTATATATATATTCTTAATCAGTAGTCTAGGACCCTATACATGTAATGTGGGAGGGTATTATAGCCCTTCCCCTTCTATTAATACAACATAAGCATAATCAATTATAATAATACATCACACATTTGGTGCAGCCCCTATCATGACCCCAATTTGACCCCATCAATATGTACGTACATGAAGGCAGGGTAAAGTGACCAGGCACCAGGATAGATAATAATAAGGTATTTGAGGTAAATATGTACATGAAGGCAGGGTAAAGTGACTAGGCATCAGGATAGATAATAATTAGGTATTTGAGGTAAATATGTACATGAAAGCAGGGTAAAGTGACCAGGCATCAGGATAGATCATAATAAGAGAAAACTAAAGAACAGAGTAGCAGCAGAATATGATGAGGGTAAAGGTGTGTGTGTGTTTGTTGTGTTGTGTGTGTGTAAGTGTAGTGTGTGTGAGTGGGTGATTGTGTATGTATAGTGTCTACACTAATTTTACAAAACATGCTCTTTCCATGACTTAGACTGACCAGGTGAATCCAGGTGAAAGATATGATCATTTATTGATGTAACTTGTTAAATCCACTTCAATCAGTGTAGATGAAGGGGAGGAGACAGGTAAAATAAGGATTTTTAGGCCTTGAGACAATTGGGACATGGATTGTGTATGTGTGCCATGCAGAGGGTGACTGGGCAAGACAAAATATTTAAGTGCCTTTGAACGTTGTAGGGCAGTTGGTGCCAGGCGCACCGTTTTGAGTGTGTCAAGAACTGCAACGGTGCTGTGTTTTTCACACTCAACAGTTTCCCTTGTGTTCCACTACCCAAAGGACATTCAGCCAACTTGACACAACTGTGGGAAGCATTGGAGTCAACATGGGCCAGCATCCCTGTGGAATCCCTTTTGACCCCTAATAGAGTCCAAGTCTCGACGAATTGAGGCTGTTCTGAGGGAAAAGGGGGGTGCAACTCAATATTAGGAAGGTGTTCCTAATGTTTTGTACACTCAGTGTATAGTCGTATGTGTGTTCATAGAGTCAGTGCAAGATGGGGTATCTGCAGAACTTCCGTAATCGTTTAAGGAACAATTTAGCAGTCTTATGGCTATTTCGCAGTTTTATGGCTTGGGGCTTGAAGCTGTCTGGGAGCCTGTTGGTCTGGGAGCCAATGCTCCAGGACCTGTTAGTCGGATGGTAGCAGAGTGAACAGTCTTATGGCTTGGGGCTTGAAGCTGTCTCGGAGCCTGTTGGTCTGGGAGCCGATGCTCCAGGATCTGTTAGTCGGATGGTAGCAGAGTGAACAGTCTATGGCTTGGGGCTTGAAGCTGTCTCGAGCCTGTTGGTCTGGGGATGGTAGCAGAGTGAGTCAGTCTATGGCTTGGGGCTTGAAGCTGAACAGTCTCTTGGGAGCTTGAAGCTGTCTCAGAGCCTGTTGGTCTGGGAGCCGATGCTCCAGGATCTGTTAGACGGATGGTAGCAGAGTGAGCAGTCTTATGGCTTGGGGGATCTGTTCCAGGATCTGTTACGGATGGTAGCAGATGGCTTGGGGTGAAGCTGCAGTCTTCCAGGATGGCTTGGGGCTTTGAAGCTGTCTCGGAGCCTGTTGGTCCGGAAGCCAATGCTCCAGGATCTGTTAGTCGGATGGTAGCAGAGTGAACAGTCTATGGCTTGGGGCTTGAAGCTGGAGCCTGTTGGTCTGGGAGCCGATGCTCCAGGATCTGTTAGACGGATGGTAGCAGAGTGAGCAGTCTTATGGCTTGGGGCTTGAAGCTGGAGCCTGTTGGTCCGGAAGCCAATGCTCCAGGATCTGTTAGTCGGATGGTAGCAGTGTGAACAGTCTATGGCTGGGGCTTGAAGCTGTCTCGTAGCCTGTTGGTCTGGGAGGATGCTCCAGGATCTGTTAGCGGATGGTAGCAGAGTAGCAGTCTTATGGCTTGGGGCTTGAAGCTGTCTCGGAGCCTGTTGGTCCGGAAGCCAATGCTCCAGGATCTGTTAGTTGGATGGTAGCAGAGTGAACAGTCTATGGCTTAGCTTGAAGCTGTCTCAGAGCCTGTTGGAATGCTCCAGGATCTAGACGGATGGTAGCAGAGTGAGCAGTCTTATGGCTTGGGGCCCAGCTGTCTCGGAGCCTGTTGGTAATGCTCCAGGATCTAGTTTCTTGGGGCCGTAGCCTGTTGGTCTGGGAGCCCTCCAGGATCTGTTAGACGGATGGTAGCAGAGTGAGCAGTCTTAGAGCCAATGCAGGACCTGTTAGTCGGGTTCAGAGTGAACAGTCTAAGGCTGTGGCTGTGAGGTACTGGATGGCAGGGTGTGTGCACCACCATCTGTGTGTGTGCCATACGAAGAGGTGATGCAGCCAGACAAAATGCTCTCGAAGGTGCAGCTGTGAACTTTTTGAAAATCTGATGACCCATGATAAATCTTTTCAGCCTGACTGTGTGTGTGTGTGTGTGTGTGTGTGTGTGTGTGTGTGTGTGTGTGTGTGTGTGTGTGTGTGTGTGTGTGTGTGTGTGTGTGTGTGTGCGTGCGTTCGTGTGTGTGTGTGTGTGTTTACTTGATGAGGCAGGGTTGCCACCTACAGTGTGTGGACCATGTCCTTAGTGATGTGGACGCCAAGGAACTTGATGCTCCCTTCAGACCACTTCAATTTAGCTGGTACATCATTGACATTTAAATTGAATTGACATTTTTACTTTCAATTACTACTACAAAGATGGCCGCCGGTCCACCCACCATCAAATGTCAATTTAAATAGGAATGTCTATTCTGTTATCTACAGTTCTGATTTCAATAGTTTTCCAATGGAAGATTGACAGTCTAATGTAAAACCAATATTAGGAAGGTATTGATATTGATATTCTTAGTCAAGTCGACATTCTCTGATGTGTGGACCTCCAACCATCTTCGTCCCACCATAGTCAAGTCAACATTCTCTGATGTGTGGACCTCCAACCATCTTCGTCCCACCATAGTCAAGTCAACATTCTCTGATGTGTGGACCTCCAACCATCTTCGTCCCACCATAGTCAAGTCGACATTCTCTGATGTGTGGACCTCCAACCATCTTCGTCCCACCATAGTCAAGTCGACATTCTCTGATGTGTGGACCTCCAACCATCTTCGTCCCACCATAGTCAAGTCGACATTCTCTGATGTGTGGACCTCCAACCATCTTCGTCCCACCATAGTCAAGTCGACATTCTCTGATGTGTGGACCTCCAACCATCTTCGTCCCACCATAGTCAAGTCGACATTCTCTGATGTGTGGACCTCCAACCATCTTCGTCCCACCATAGTCAAGTCGACATTCTCTGATGTGTGGACCTCCAACCATCTTCGTCCCACCATAGTCAAGTCGACATTCTCTGATGTGTGGACCTCCAACCATCTTCGTCCCACCATAGTCAAGTCGACATTCTCTGATGTGTGGACCTCCAACCATCTTCGTCCCACCATAGTCAAGTCAGTCGACATTCTCTGATGTGTGGACCTCCAACCATCTTCGTCCCACCATAGTCAAGTCGACATTCTCTGATGTGTGGACCTCCAACCATCTTCGTCCCACCATAGTCAAGTTGACATTCTCTGATGTGTGGACCTCCAACCATCTTCGTCCCACCCATCATTCTCTGATGTGTGGACCTCCAACCATCTTCCCACCATAGTCAAGTTGACATTCTCTGATGTGTGGACCTCCAACCATCTTCGTCCCACCATAGTCAAGTCGACATTCTCTGATGTGTGGACCTCCAACCATCTTCGTCCCACCATAGTCAAGTTGACATTCTCTGATGTGTGGACCTCCAACCATCTTCGTCCCACCATAGTCAAGTTGACATTCTCTGATGTGTGGACCTCCAACCATCTTCGTCCCACCATAGTTTGACAATGTGTGGACCATCTTTCAATCAATGACATTCTCTGTTTGGAGTCCAACCATCTTTCCCACCATAGTCAAAACATGACACCCAGCCTGTATTCAAGACAGTATGCTGTGTTTCAACCATGGTCCACCATAGTCAAGTCACAAACACCTCAAATGATGTCAAATTCTCTGATGTGTGGTCAACCAGCTACCAAGTCATATGTGGAGGAAAAATGTTAGTTTGCATTTGGACAAAAAATAGTCAAGTTTCTGATTGTGGTTAAAGGTCAAAAAAATGTGGACATCCAAAAATAGTCAGTCGATTTCTCATTAAACTTTTAAATAAATATTGTTTGACAAACCTGTTTGTACCAGGTTTTAAATGATATCAACCATCAACCATAGTTTATATTTTCTGAGTGATGAAGACATGGATGTCTCATGGTGGGGTCCAACCATCTTGCAAAATGGTCAACATTGAGCACCATCTTATCTCCTAAATGTTTTGTCATTTATGTCCAAAAATATGGACTCCAACCATCTTGTCCCATCACTTCTACATTCTCCGGGCAAATACATATTGAACATTTGGTGGAAACCAAAATTCTCTGAGTGCTGTCAAAAAGTGATTGAAATCAATGGAATGACCCTGTAATAGTTGTGATTTCCAACCATCTTGTCCCAACACTGTCTGTCTCTACACTTGTCCCACCATTACACTTCTCTGATTGTGGACCTGCCAGGTAAATACTAAAGTATTATGTGTGGACATTTGTTAGTTAAATGTGGGACTCCAACCATGTTTTAATAGTGAACAGCTAAGAGTTTCATCAGATCATGTTTCCCATCACTCCAAGCTGAGTACAACATGACTGTGAAGAGTACTGTCCATCAACCAGTACTCTGAACTCCATCTTTATTCATTGACTGGTCTGACTTAAAATGAAGGTAGCTACAACATATGTGAAAAATGTTGTCAAATATTTTTTTAAAGTAAAAAATTAAAAAATACAATTTCCATTAAACTTTTAAATAAATATTGTTTGTGTTTTGTTTTAAAGGCCACGTTTATATTTTCAATGAGAAATGGATGTCTCATTGTTTACAGTTATTCACCCATCTCCTAAATGTTTTGTCATTTATGTCCAAAAAAAAAGCCTGGAAGTGTGAGTGCTGTCAAAAAAGTGATTGAAATCAATGGAAACCCTGTAATAGTTGTGATTTCCGTGCAACACTGTCTGTCTCTACACTGTAATTACACTGCCGTTGCAACAGCCAGGTAAAACTGTGACATTTGTTGTTAAAGTGGGCCTATGTTTTAATAGTGAACAGCTAAGAGTTTCATCAGATCAGCCAAACTGTGAAGTGTGCAACAGCCAAACTGACTTAAAATGAAAGTGTGCAACAGCCAAACTGAAATGAGTCATCAGTTTGCAGTTATTCAGCCAAACTGTGAAGTGTGCAACAGCAAAACTGTGAAGCGTGCAACAGCCAAACTGTGAAGTGAGCAACAGCAAACTGTGAAGTGTGCAACAGCCAAACTGTGAAGTGTGCAACAGCCAAACTGTGAAGTGTGCAACAGCAAACTGTGAAGTGTGCAACAGCCAAACTGTGAAGTGTGCAACAGCCAAACTGTGAAGTGTGCAACAGCCAAACTGTGAAGTGTGCAACAGCCAAACTGTGAAGTGTGCAACAGCCAAACTGTGAAGTGTGCAACAGCCAAACTGTGAAGCCAAACTGTGAAATGTGCAACAGCCAAACTGTGAAGTGTGCAACAGCCAAACTGTGAAGTGTGCAACAGCCAAACTGTGAAGTGTGCAACAGCCAAACTGTGAAGTGCAACAGTGCAAGCGTGCAACAGCCAAACTGTGAAGCGTGCAACAGCCAAACTGTGAAGTGTGCAACAGCCAAACTGTGAAGTGTGCAACAGCCAAACTGTGAAGTGTGCAACAGCCAAACTGTGAAGTGAGCAACAGCCAAACTGTGAAGTGTGCAACAGCCAAACTGTGAAGTGTGCAACAGCCAAACTGTGAAGTGTGCAACAGCCAAACTGTGAAGTGTGCAACAGCCAAACTGTGAAGTGTGCAACAGCCAAACTGTGAAGTGTGCAACAGCCAAACTGTGCAAAGCCAAACTGTGAAGTGTGCAAAGCCAAACTGTGAAGTGTGCAACAGCCAAACTGTGAAGCGTGCAACAGCCAAACGTGCAACAGCCAAACTGTGAAGTGTGCAACAGCCAAACTGTGAAGTGTGCAACAGCCAAACTGTGAAGTGTGCAACAGCCAAACTGTGAAGTGTGCAACAGCCAAACTGTGAAGTGTGCAACAGCCAAACTGTGAAGTGTGCAACAGCCAAACTGTGAAGTGTGCAACAGCCAAACTGTGAAGTGTGCAACAGCCAAACTGTGAAGTGTGCAACAGCCAAACTGTGAAGTGTGCAACAGCCAAACTGTGAAGTGTGCAACAGCCAAACTGTGAAGTGTGCAACAGCCAAACTGTGAAGTGTGCAACAGCCAAACTGTGAAGTGTGCAACAGCCAAACTGTGAAGTGTGCAACAGCCAAACTGTGAAGTGTGCAACAGCCAAACTGTGAAATGTGCAACAGCCAAACTGTGAAATGTGCAACAGCCAAACTGTGAAGTGTGCAACAGCCAAAGTGTGAAGTGTGCAACAGCCAAACTGTGAAGTACAACAGCCAAAGTGTGGAGTGTGCAACAGCCAAAGTGTGAAGTGTGCAACAGCCAAACTGTGAAGTGTGCAACAGCCAAAGTGTGGAGTGTGTGTCTGGACTGCTGCATTTTTTTGGAGTGAGACAGTTTTTTTTTGTCAGGTTCATAATTTGAACTTAAAGATGGAACTCGAGGAAACAGCAGCATGTTCGCCCGACGCCTTTGTTAGAGTTTTGGTTTTGATGATGTAACGGAGGAGAAACGGAGGAGAAACGGAGGAGAGGAACGTGATAAGCATGGTTACATATTCTGCTGTTCTATGGAGCGTGCAGTGATGTCCGAGGGGGAAACCGTTTGTTGTCTCTGTAACTTATTTGTTGTTGTAATGTCCCAAACGGACGTGTGGTTCCACCAAATAAGGATTGTAGCTGTAAGCAGCCAAAACAGCTATTATATGTAGTCAAATATCAACATGTTTTTGAAGTGGCCAGATCTATCTGCAGTAAGCTACTCATTTTACAGTAAGCAAACCACCCAGCAACAGCAGTTATCATTTCATCTTCATGTGTCAAACAGAGGTTTTCTAACAAAGTCTTTGACACAGTCGACACAGCCCCTGACACTCGCCCTGACATTAGCCCACTGGCCCTGACACTAGCCCTGACATTAACCCACTAGCCCACTAGCCCTCACACTAGCCCACTAGCCATACCACTAACCCTGACATTAGCCCACTAGTCCTGATCTTAGCCCACTCGCCCTGACATTAGCCCACTGGCCCTGACACTAGCCCTGACATTAGCCCACTAGCCCACTAGCCCTCACACTAGCCATACCACTAACCCTGACATTAGCCCACTAGTCCTGATCTTAGCCCACTAGCCCTGACATTAGCCCACTTTCCCTGACATTAGCCCACTAGCCCTGACATTAGTCCACTAGCCCTGACATTAGCCCACTAGCCCTGACATTAGCCCACTAGCCCTGACATTCGTCCACTAGCCCTGACATTAGTCCACTAGCCCTGACATTCGTCCACTAGCCCTGACATTAGCCCACTAGCCCTGACATTAGCCCACTAGCCCTGACATTAGTCCACTAGCCCTGACATTCGTCCACTAGCCCTGACATTAGCCCACTAGCCCTGACATTAGTCCATTAGCCTTGACTCTCCAAACCGTTTGCATGAATTTAGTTTAATTCATTTTCTACTTCTATTTAGCCAGGGAGTCTTACCCATCAGCTAACTGAATAATATGGGCTCCACCTTTCCAGCTTGCAAATTTACTTCATTAACATAAGAGCCAAGCGAGTGGCATCCGTCCATTTTGGGCATTAGTGGCATCAGTCCATATAACAAGATAATGGTATGGGTGGAGATGTGAGGTATGAAGCCAAATATATGATCTCTCTGCAAACAGGCAGCAATGAATGGATGATAGTCTAGGTATTGAAACTACAGCTTTATAACACAAGTTGCATTGTTCCCTGGAGTCTATGTGAACAGTTGTGTTCCTCTGCAAGAATCTATTGGAATCAATAAGACCAGATTCAAGGTCAAATGCAAAAACTGTATCTAAAAATACAGTCACAAAGAGAAAGCCAACTGTATGAACGGTGTTGGTTATTAACACCAACTGTTTCAGTCTGCTTTTTGTGCTACACCAAGTATAAGACTTCACATCCCTCTAGTGCTTCAGTGCCGGCCTTCTTGTTGATTTCATGATTTTGTGCTGATCCGCGTATTGATTGGCTGGTCCCGGGAGCAGCAGAGGCAGGCAGGTTGGTGGGCGCGTGGGCGTTTTATGATCTGTCCTCATCCTCTTTCCATCCTGTAAAGTGCTTAACCACAATCAATCTTTACGCCGCTCTTCAGAGATAGTGTTGGCTGCGAGGGCTGGTATTGATCAGCAAAGTCTCCAGGTAATCTTTACTCAAAATACAAACTTCACCTTTTCCCTGACTGAGGAGAAAGCAATGTAAAAAGAGCTGTATAACAGTCCGGTGCAATGATATATACAAGACATTCTACCACCATCTCTGGTTAGGTCCTCTTAGTGGAGTATCAAGACCTAAACCATCTGTAAGAGTCAAGGCCTGAATCATGACTCCACCAACAATAAGAAACGCTATCAACAGAGGTAGGCCTTCTAGGTGAAACGCTGATTTCAGTTCAGTAGTGAGATGACCTTTCTTTGTTCCCTCCCTTTGTTTTCCTCTCCTCTGTGTTGAAGGGAGGTCAAAGTTCAGTTCAGTACTGAGATGACCTTTCTTTGTTCCCTCCCTTTGTTTTCCTCTCCTCTGTGTTGAAGGGAGGTCAAAGTTCAGTTCAGTAGTGAGATGACCTTTCTTTGTTCTGTACCTTTGATTTCCTCTCCTCTGTGTTGAAGGGAGGTCAAAGTTCAGTTCAGTAGTGAGATGACCTTTCTTTGTTCCCTCCCTTTGTTTTCCTCTCCTCTGTGTTGAAGGGAGGTCAAAGAACAGAGATCGTTGCAAGATGAAACCTGACAGACAGAACGAGTCCATTCCGTGTTCAGGAAGGCCTTGGGGTGACCGTCACTGACAGACATCGGGATAAGTGTCAGGTCTAACGGAGACCTGCTTTTCTTCTGTTTGTCATCCTCCACCAAACTGACAGGAACGCTGAGGTCATCCTATAACTTGTCATCCTCCACCAAACTGACAGGAAGGCTGAGGTCATCCTATAACTTGTCATCCTCCACCAAACTGACAGGAACGCTGAGGTCATCCTATAACCTGTCATCCTCCACCAAACTGACAGGAACGCTGAGGTCATCCTATAACCTGTCATCCTCCACCAAACTGACAGGAACACTGAGGTCATCCTATAACTTGTCATCCTCCACCAAACTGACAGGAACGCTGAGGTCATCCTATAACCTGTCATCCTCCACCAAACTGACAGGAACGCTGAGGTCATCCTATAACTTGACATCCTCCACCAAACTGTCAGGAACGCTGAGGTCATCCTATAACTTGTCATCCTCCACCAAACTGACAGGAACGCTGAGGTCATCCTATAACTTGTCATCCTCCACCAAACTGACAGGAACGCTGAGGTCATCCTATAACTTGACATCCTCCACCAAACTGTCAGGAACGCTGAGGTCATCCTATAACTTGTCATCCTCCACCAAACTGACAGGAACGCTGAGGTCATCCTATAACCTGTCATCCTCCACCAAACTGACAGGAACGCTGAGGTCATCCTATAACTTGTCATCCTCCACCAAACTGACAGGAACGCTGAGGTCATCCTATAACCTGTCATCCTCCACCAAACTGTCAGGAACGCTGAGGTCATCCTATAACCTGTCATCCTCCACCAAACTGTCAGGAACGCTGAGGTCATCCTATAACCTGTCATCCTCCACCAAACTGACAGGAACGCTGAGGTCATCCTATAACCTGTCATCCTCCACCAAACTGACAGGAACGCTGAGGTCATCCTATAACCTGTCATCCTCCACCAAACTGACAGGAACACTGAGGTCATCCTATAACTTGACATCCTCCACCAAACTGACAGGAACACTGAGGTCATCCTATAACCTGTCATTCTCCACCAAACTGACAGGAACGCTGAGGTCATCCTATAACTTGTCATCCTCCACCAAACTGACAGGAACGCTGAGGTCATCCTATAACCTGTCATCCTCCACCAAACTGACAGGAACGCTGAGGTCATCCTATAACCTGTCATCCTCCACCAAACTGACAGGAACGCTGAGGTCATCCTATAACCTGTCATCCTCCACCAAACTGACAGGAACGCTGAGGTCATCCTATAACTTGTCATCCTCCACCAAACTGACAGGAACGCTGAGGTCATCCTATAACCTGTCATCCTCCACCAAACTGACAGGAACGCTGAGGTCATCCTATAACTTGTCATCCTCCACCAAACTGACAGGAACGCTGAGGTCATCCTATAACCTGTCATCCTCCACCAAACTGACAGGAACACTGAGGTCATCCTATAACTTGTCATCCTCCACCAAACTGACAGGAACGCTGAGGTCATCCTATAACTTGTCATCCTCCACCAAACTGACAGGAACGCTGAGGTCATCCTATAACTTGTCATCCTCCACCAAACTGACAGGAACGCTGAGGTCATCCTATAACCTGTCATCCTCCACCAAACTGACAGGAACACTGAGGTCATCCTATAACTTGTCATCCTCCACCAAACTGACAGGAACGCTGAGGTCATCCTATAACTTGTCATCCTCCACCAAACTGACAGGAACGCTGAGGTCATCCTATAACCTGTCATCCTCCACCAAACTGACAGGAACGCTGAGGTCATCCTATAACTTGTCATCCTCCACCAAACTGACAGGAACGCTGAGGTCATCCTATAACTTGTCATCCTCCACCAAACTGACAGGAACACTGAGGTCATCCTATAACTTGTCATCCTCCACCAAACTGACAGGAACGCTGAGGTCATCCTATAACTTGACATCCTCCACCAAACTGACAGGAACGCTGAGGTCATCCTATAACCTGTCATCCTCCACCAAACTGACAGGAACACTGAGGTCATCCTATAACCTGTCATCCTCCACCAAACTGACAGGAACACTGAGGTCATCCTATAACCTGTCATCCTCCACCAAACTGACAGGAACACTGAGGTCATCCTATAACTTGTCATCCTCCACCAAACTGACAGGAACGCTGAGGTCATCCTATAACTTGTCATCCTCCACCAAACTGTCAGGAACGCTGAGGTCATCCTATAACCTGTCATCCTCCACCAAACTGACAGGAACACTGAGGTCATCCTATAACTTGTCATCCTCCACCAAACTGACAGGAACACTGAGGTCATCCTATAACTTGACATCCTCCACCAAACTGACAGGAACGCTGAGGTCATCCTATAACTTGTCATCCTCCACCAAACTGACAGGAACGCTGAGGTCATCCTATAACCTGTCATCCTCCACCAAACTGACAGGAACGCTGAGGTCATCCTATAACTTGTCATCCTCCACCAAACTGACAGGAACGCTGAGGTCATCCTATAACTTGTCATCCTCCACCAAACTGTCAGGAACGCTGAGGTCATCCCTCATAACTTGTCATCCTCCACCAAACTGACAGGAACACTGAGGTCATCCTATAACCTGTCATCCTCCACCAAACTGACAGGAACGCTGAGGTCATCCTATAACTTGTCATCCTCCACCAAACTGACAGGAACGCTGAGGTCATCCTATAACCTGTCATCCTCCACCAAACTGACAGGAACGCTGAGGTCATCCTATAACTTGTCATCCTCCACCAAACTGACAGGAACGCTGAGGTCATCCTATAACTTGTCATCCTCCACCAAACTGACAGGAACGCTGAGGTCATCCTATAACTTGTCATCCTCCACCAAACTGACAGGAACGCTGAGGTCATCCTATAACCTGTCATCCTCCACCAAACTGACAGGAACGCTGAGGTCATCCTATAACTTGTCATCCTCCACCAAACTGACAGGAACGCTGAGGTCATCCTATAACCTGTCATCCTCCACCAAACTGACAGGAACGCTGAGGTCATCCTATAACTTGTCATCCTCCACCAAACTGACAGGAACGCTGAGGTCATCCTATAACTTGTCATCCTCCACCAAACTGACAGGAACGCTGAGGTCATCCTATAACTTCCCTCCTCTGTCATCACGGCCCTGAAGCATGATCACTCATCTTCACCGCTCTCTTGTTTGATTTTGCGTGCAGCAAGTTCAAGTAGGATGGCAATGGAATGAAACTGGAGGAACTTAGCCAGAGGTGGGCGAAACATGCCAACCCAAATCACAGAAGTAGTATAACTCATAGTGTACAACAGGGAGAGCCTCTCTTCTTCTTCTCTCTCTTCATGTTTATGCTAATGAGCCTCATTACCATGCTTTGTAGAAATCTGGGGCTGTACTGGAAGTCATGTGATCAGCACTCAGTACAGTTTTTGGAGGTCATTCAAATCCAATGGGGATCCAGTGCAATTAATCAAAATAATGTATTCGGGAAAAACAACGCAGTAGGACAGCAAAGTTCACCGTCGATGGGAGGTGGAGTGTATTTGACGGCGCGCCAGGTATTGGCATGGAGACCGAGGGAGTTTTGGATAATTCTTCATGTACATTGTTTGACTTCTCCTTGCCTATCCCAGAGAGGCCAAGAGAAGAGTAAAATAATTCAGATGCTGGAATACTTCATCTTAAAGAGTATTTTCATGTTGTCTGGATATTGCCTGTGTGTTGAAGAGTGAAGTGATTGAGTGGAAAATATGTAGAAAGCACAGGATGTTGGGTCATTGAATGAGGGCCTGGGGTGTCTTTGTGAGTTACAGCGGCTGTCATGTAGTCTGGCTGACACGAGCTCTCTAAGTCTTCTTGCTGTGTGGTCACGTGGGGAGGGCGTCCGTCAGGCTAGATGTCATGAAGCTTAGCGCAAATAATGATAAGGATTCTGTTTAAGAATAACAAGTAAATGATGATAAGGATTCTGTTTATGAATAACAAGTAAATGATGATAAGGATTCTGTTTATGAATAACAAGTAAATGATGATAAGGATTCTGTGTAGGAATAACAAGTAAATTATGATAAGGATTCTGTTGAGGAATAACAAGCAAATGAGGATAAGGATTCTGTTTATGAATAACAAGTAAATGATGATAAGGATTCTGTGTAGGAATAACAAGTAAATTATGATAAGGATTCTGTTGAGGAATAACAAGCAAATGAGGATAAGGATTCTGTTTAGGAATAACAAGTAAATGAGAAAATTGATTTACTCATACACGTATGCTCAAGAAAGACGCAAGCTCAAGGATGTCACGTGCTCAATGATGACAAGGTGCTTTACATAAAATATGTGAGTTTTGTATAGGACAAGGGCCTCACAACCTGAAGTATCGGTGTGTTCAGTGGAATAGGAAAAAAGGAGAGTGAATAAGGGTCTACCCATCAAGTCAGTTCAATTCCTACTTAATTGCCAATAAGTAATGTTTAATTTTAAAAAATATATATCCTCTATTAAGGCCACAGCTGAAATGGTCAAGTAAATGAAAGGATAAATATGCTGTTATGTTTTTACCTTTATACGAAGGCTGTAAAACGACTAAAACATATTGAATTAATTGCATGATTTGCTCTGATTATCGGGACTAATCTCAAATTCAGAATTTGCTCGAATTGAGCTGTAATTTTAAGATTTTTTTATACAGAAAAAGCATTATAAGAATATTGACAACTTGATTTTGTCCAAACTCAAGAAACTGTTCAAATCTGGTGAATTGATAAAGTAACCCTTTCTTTAACTTTAATGTCAACTTATTTTGATAATGCTTTGTTGTTTTTACCTGTACTGAGTATGTACTGTATTTTGGATCTTTTCAGTGTATTCTGAATGCTTTTCTTTATCACGATAAAGAAAAAATTGTGCACTAAAATGACAAAAAGTGAATTTGAATTGACTGATGATGTCACGGCTGTTGAAGGAGGAGGACCAAGGTGCAGCGTGGTGAGGGTACATATTCTTTATTTAAGATGACGCCGACAAAAACAATAAACACTACAAACAAACCGTGAAGCTAAAGGCTCTGTGCCCTAAACAAAGCCAACTTCCCACAAAGAAAGGAGAGAAAAAGGGCTACCTAAGTATGGTTCCCAATCAGAGACAACGATAGACAGCTGTCCCTGATTGAGAACCATACCCGGCCAAAACATAGAAATACAAAATCATAGATAACAAAACATACAATGCCCACCCCAAATCACACCTTGACCAAACCAAATAGAGACATTAAAAGGCTCTCTAAGGTCAGAGGTTGACAGATGAACTCTTGACAGCCCCACGTTATACACTACTGGTCAGTGGATTCAACTGCTTTGTCCTGTAGACTCATAGACTACACTTAAGAGTTTTTTTCTGTTATCTTTCTGGGTTTTGCATCCTTTCAAACCACTAAATAGTTTAAAACCACCACAAACTCAGACAGAAATAGGCATCGCCCTACTTCTGGGACATGGAGGCGCAGACACTCTCCACATTACCTGGGACATGGTAATAGCGCCGCATCGCTCCTCCCTCCTAAGAGAATTTAGCCCAGATGTGACAGGCATTCTCTGCAGTTGCGTTGAAAGGCTCGGCTTCGTCTTCTGCTGGGACTCAGGGAGAGGAGTTGATGCCGACTCAGCCTTTAGTCTCTGCATGGGCCTCATCTTATGGATCTCTTATGTTGGGGGTGGCCACTTAAAATGCAATCAAGGCTGGGAGAACAAGTGCATTGGGGGTAGCCATCTTAATAATTGAAGGACAGCCTTGGTACAGTAGCTATGGAAAATCCTTGGAAGTTTTTTTTCTTCTGGCTCTTGAAGTTTGTCCCAGAAAGCTGTGAGATTGTTTTTTTCAAGACAGCTGATCCCAAACTCCCTATAGGCAGATATAGAAAGAGATGAACGAGGAAGAAACAGACAATGCATTGGACAACAGAAAATACAGTGTGACAGTGCAGTGGCTGTGGGCCAAACTGAAGGAGATTAACCAACGGAAGGCATTTTACCTCAGGGATTTGTTAACACTTGTCGCTTTCCTCCGTGTCCTTCAATTTATTTGGCAGTTTACTGCTTCAGGTATTTAAAGGTTCTGAAAATTACATTTGGCTACCTTCCAGGAAGCTTGAAAAGACAGGCTGAGTGGGCGGGGAGCTTATATTCATGAATTCGCCTTGACTGACAGCTCTTTGAAACGCCTATTTCAAGCAGTGAGCAATGTTACAGTTAAATCATCTCAAGCTAATTTGGTGAAACACAAAGCAACTCAAACAACATTGAAATTGCGTCAATGATATCCATTTATTTTATATTAATCTCCCATTTGGCATGTCTCTTGGGATGCGGTTCACAGCACCACTGACTGATGTGTTGACTTGACAACTGCGTCTGTGTTTTGAATGACCCATCGCCTCCTTTTGTTTCATGCTGTCTGAAGACCTAGCTAGCCAGCAACGTGCTAACACCAGACGCAGAGGAAAGGGGTGACAAATAAATATATTTGCCATAGATGAATATAGGGTAAACTTTGAGTTATATTTGCTGACACTCTACAGTAAAATTTGGGAACCAGTAGAGTTGCTATCTATCCATATATACCACGCCCCTCTGCAGGCATGCCTTCTCCGATATTGGTTACAAGGCCGTACTTATTTAAATTAGGTAAGAGAATCACGTTACCATTGGTGTATTAAAATGAGCGTCAAGGTGATGTCACCTTGTCCCCTTAATAATGAATCCAGTTGTTTGACATGGGGGAGGGGACCAGTAACTTTATGATCAAACTTTATCAATGTAGAAGCAACAGTCATGTTTCATACTTTAGTCATCATACTTTGATCTGTTTTCATCAAAATATCATCAATTTCCTGAAAAACATGATTTTGACATGGTCATGATGCACCAGGCTTGTCATTAGCGTCGCATGAACCACAGTTAAGGATTTTATTTTATTTTATTTTATTAGGATCTCTTTTAGTCCACATTTGGACTAATCTTCCAAGAGTCCTTAACATTAAAATACAATTTATAATACAAACACACTTTCACATATAACACACTATTACAAACATACATAATACGCTAGCATAATGAGCCAATAAATACTCAATCTAAAAAAATATTGATTCTTCATCTACTATAGTCCCACAACATTTCTATATACTATATTTAAATTGTTTTAAAATCATGTTTAAACTTATATAGTGAAAGGTTTCTAGTTTGCTCAGTTCATTTATTCCATTTCTTTATTGCGCTAAATCGAAATGTTATTTTGCCCATTTCTTTTTTCTGTCTGGATAACGCATAGAAGGATGAACTGACTAAGCAATTCCCCAAAATAAAAAGGTTCGGTGCTTGATGCCACGATGTGACCTAGAACACATTCCCATTCGGGTCCCAAACTAACGAAAACGTATTACATCTTTATAGAGTGTTCATAAAGTCTTCATAAGCACTACACATATTATTTATAAATACTTTAGAAGCAGTCACTGCCACTTGATAAAGTACATAGAAGATCCATTAAAGTGGGTTCTTTGGCACCCTAGCATGGATTTTGCCAAGACCCGTAAAGCCTCATTTAAAACCTCATTTAAAACCTCATTAAAAGTTTTTTTTGTTTAAAGTAGGAGCCAAATATTTAATGTTGGCTGTCATGTCAGGTGGAATTTCTATGATGTTTAATTTGACCATGTAACTAAATCAATGGAAGTATTCGGAGCAAAACTGTTGACATGGAAGTAGCTTGTAGTTTTTATTACAGTGTTCTACTACAGTACTTAGATGTATTCAGAAGAATACTTGCTGCAACTAATCACTTTTACAACGTCACATTTCATCCATCCCTCCCTTCAACCATCCCACTGATATAGTTTTAGATTTATTTTCGGCTCTCAAAGACATCTCTCCGAATTTAAATTCATGTTTCATCAAAGCCTGTATAAAATGCTGATTACAGAAAATATATCAAAATGAATCCGCCGTGTCTGAAGATGAAAGTGTTCTAATCTTTCATGGTTATGTGACCATTACGTCATTACTGTGACTTACTTTATATATTTAAAAAAATCAGTTTTACATTAAAGGAAAGTATATGCAATTATGACCACCTTAACATTGTTCTAAACACTTCTCTCCCGGCACGTGTTGATGAATCCAACTTACAGTATATTTATGACGTGTAGTGTAATCTAATGTAATACAATAGTTGGTGAAATTAAATATTGTTGGTTTGTGTGCTAGTGTTCAGCTTTTCCTTGTACGCCACAACTGGATCTAACCATTTAAACCGGTTGTGTGGACTCTTTGAAAAATGACATTGATCAGTAAGGCTAAGAAGAAAACATAACAATACACTGGGTGCTATAAGACTTAATAAGACCCTCTGTGTTGCTGTTACTCCCATAACTAGGCCTTCTTTAAGATTGCCAGCCCTTTCATGTATTTTAATCTAACCATGCTGAGATCACGATCTCTTTCGCAGACGAGCCCTGCATCAACACATCAATAAACAATTAGTACACTATACATACCTATATAGACATAAATTACACAAAACACTAAAAGCAAAGCACAAGCATATATAACATCAGGCTTCTAGGACTGACCGTAGTCTTGCGGTGCTGAATTTCAAAATTCAGATTCCGTCGCTGTCCTTTTTCAGTCGGTGCTGAATCGCCTGAACGCGTGTGCGTGTGCCCGCGCCTGCGCCTGTTTCTCTATGTGTTTGTGTCAGGTTACGACGATACATTTTCACTGCAACGATGAGCACCAAATGGTTTCTAGTAACAATGTAGAGCTGTTGAATTGCATGTGGCCTAGACCAGAGCAATACATGTGTTGTACGTATGGCTCTGGCCTCTGCTCGATCCATTCAACTCTACACAATGCATCCAGTCAAACAGCCTACAGTCATTGCCGTCTCATTTCTATGAAGCTTCTCACAAAGTGCCACATGTCTGAGGTCACGCCGGAATCGGACGTCCTGTTACGTGCTCAGACATCCTTGTAAGTCACTGAAAATGCAACTACCTATAATGTAGAAAGGTGCAGATGCAGGTGATTTAAACACTACTGAAGTGTATCATTTTGATTAGGCAGGACACCCTGTGAAATGACTGATTATTGTCAATATTTGAATTGAGAGGGGCAAACGCCTGTAGGTGGCAACCCTGCCTCATCAAGTAAACACACACACACACACACACACACACACACACACACACACACACACACACACACACACACACACACACACACACACACACACACACACACACACACACACACACACACACACACACACACACACACACACACACACCATTCCCTCTGGCCTTTATGTGTTAATGCTATTGATCAGTCAATAATTAATGAGTTCAGAGATATGTAACCCAAATGGAAGGTCGGTAGAATGAGACGATGGATTGTAGGCGAATACTAGAGAGGTTGCAGTCTATAGCATACCACACACGGCAGTGGTATTTTTTACATCGCTGAGCTCGGACCATGCAGTCTAATGAATTCCATGTGCTCCCTCCCTATTCGAGCCATGGACTGCAGCAAGCGCAAGAGCGATTAGAACACAGTGGCTCTCCGGTGGATATGGAACACACGGAATATTGATGGTGCTGATATTACACGGATCCCATAAATCCCCTGACAACGCAAAAATTGTTATCAATAGTTACGCTTATGTTAAATAGGTGGCCTACCGGACTGCATCGAAAACCAGCTTCTGGTGGATATTTAGTAAATACAGAGCGCATATAGGCTACATTCCGCGCGCTCATATGCCATTGGTTTGCGTATTAGGCTCTGCGTTATTTCCCAGGGAATCAAGTTGATGGATTGGCTATGGATGCATTGGGTGGTTGTTTGACGAATCTGGATCAGAACATTCGAATAAGAATGGCTGCGTCCTTTTGAGACATGTATGTACACACCTCGACTGCATCCGTGCATATACTTCTATATTTTTTTATTCTACGCTTGCTACATCGATCATGTTCGGGAATATTGCCTGGACATGTGACCCTTTATGATAACTGACATTATACCTCTGCAAATCCTCCAGTAGTCTATCAGAGAACTGCACCAATAAGGGATGAACATCAATCGAAATGTGGATAGTCCATTTCAATCTCGGTTTATGGCATTAACTGTGTGCGCTCAAGAATAATTTCACTGAGAAATCCTATATAGGGCACCACGTTCAGTTCCACTGGAAAGGGCTATATGAAGAAATAGCCACAGACTTATCGCTCTCTCACAAACTCGGCAGCATTTCCTCCCATCGGAATACAAAGTCAAAAGCTACCGGCACCCGCGGGTTTTCTCCACTGTGGCCACAGGAATGGTGGATTCATCCCAATTTCATGCACCTCTTTTTGATCATTTGTATATATTTTTTTATTGCGTTCGAGGTTCGTTTTCTTACGTTTTTGATTCTGCTGCTGTCGATGTAGACTACGTGTGGTTGCCTCGAATCCTTTCACATGGGTGAGAATTGTGCATCGCTCTTACAGCCAATCCAATCGGATACCTTGGCCCTGGTGTGTTTCATTTTTTTGCTTCATTTTGAGCACAAGCCCATATCTTCGAGAAAATGCGTAAGTATCTTTTATTTGATTTATTCACCTCTTATATCTACATTAAGTTAGGCACTTTAATCTTTCTTATCCATCTCGGCTACTCTTCACGACAGAGTGGTCATTCGGGTGTTCAACACGACACCGTTTTCCGCTATAGACTAATGTCGCTATAATGTCGCTTTAGGCTACATGTGCAATAGTTGATGTTAATTCACATTTTTTAAAGACATAATTAAACCATGTGAAGCTCTCTCTCGCGCGCGCGCTTGCGTGTGTGTATATGTGCATGTGTGTTTAAGAGAGAGAGAGAGAGAGAGAGAGACAGAGAGAGAGAGAGAGTCCGAAAGATACATAGTAAGTGGTTAGATAAATATATACGTAATAATAGGCATTATTTATTTAATGATGGGGTATGGCCTAAACCGTTTGGTGAGACAGTGTGTTTAGGTAGATTCGGGATTCTGTAAATCCCTGTATAGCCATTATACCAATGTTGCTAGAATACGTCATATGGTCATTCATATTCAGCTCAGGTGTGGTTCGTCATGCCGCTTAGTAATGACACATTTGCAGCACGGGGGCCACCAGATTGACCCACCAAATTCTTCAGGTGAGTTCTACAATAAGGTTTCTTTGATTTAGGATGTTTTGAGATATATCTCTCAACTGACTCGGCCCCCCAATTAGCTAATAACCACTAACTCTGTATCCGTGCATGTTAAATCCACCGTGATATTTATGACGTTCAAAGCAATTGACTCGAGCAGAGTGTCAGGCCACATGAGACTGCTTGTGTCTCAACCCCAGTGGTCTTCCGGTGGCACAGCTGCTAATGGAATGTGATGGAGGTGCATTAGTGTTGATTTCCCCAATCGGATTCCCGAGCACTGTTGACCAGAAGGAGCATGATGTCTAACCAGGAGTTATGTAATTTGGTGCTGATTCAGATTCTAAATAGTGGGTGTTATATTATAGCTGCGGTGCCTCAACAGGGCGTCACGCTTGGGTGAGTTACATGTTGATGTGAGCTGTCCATTGGAAGGTGGTGCTGAAAATACTACCCGCGTTAGGATACTGGAGGGCGATACCTTGTTAGGCCTCCTATATAGATTTACCCGAGCATGAAAGCATATTCCCTAGAACATGAAAGCACATTTCTTTAGATAGTAATACTGTGTTCATGTAAGTTTCTTCATTATAAATAACCATTAACCTGTATGTCATGTTCATTAGCAGGTTTTAAGGCAACTGTGCATTGAGAAAACATGAATGTTTCAATTGGCATGGACTTTCATTTCAATGGTTTCTCACTGTAAACATTGTTTCTTCAGAACATTCATTCAAATATGCATGAAGTATATTATCTCTTCACATGTTGTTGCATATTCACCATTTGCCAAAAGACCAGCAGCTCAAGAAAAATGATATTTACTTTTTGTCTCATGCTGGTAATAGGAAACCCCTGTCATGTTTTGCCAAAGGCAAACATTACCTTAAATCCCATTTATATTTTGTTCAATAATGGCATGTCTGCTGTATGCGTAATATACCACTTTAAATTAGTCATGTTCAACTAATCACTATGATGGAAGCTGTTTGGTCTTCTTCTTGAATTACTTCAACCTGAAACTGACTGTTACTATTCCATAGCACTGAATATGTTTAGCAGTGCAAAGCATGGAAGCAGATTGCACTCATGGTGTGAAGTGACACGTCTGTTGGGTCCTGTGAGCATGGAATCAATACAATGTTACATTTCACAGTCTAATGCCTTGATTTATCGACTTAAATCACAGTCTAGGTTTCTCACTGACTTCTGGCCTTAAGCATCTTCAAATATATTAAGTATCAAGGTCTGGCTTGAATGAGTTGCCAAGAGTTTGGTTTGGATGACATAGAAATTCATATAAATGTTGTGTGATGTTCTCATTTCTCAAAAGAGTTCTCGGGTCGAGCTGAGTTGGTATTCCACACCTTCTGTGGTCTAGATCACATGATATTCATTTAGAGAAATGTCCACGCCTCAATCCTAAATGAGTCAGAAAGATTGATACCATCTAATAATGTGGTGCCAATCTTCTCCCCCCCCAATCTTTCTTCGTCATTTGTTATTGAGAGGATGAACTTTCTTTTAAAGGTCATTCATTAACATTGGACTATCAGTGTCCTCCAGTGGAGGCTTGTGAAGATCTCAGTCAGCATTGTTCAGTGATAATACTGTAGATTACATGGGGGCTAAATGACCACACTGGGGCTAAATGCACCCGGGCAGCCTAAATTCACACTGGGGGCTGTGTCAGAATGTAACTATTACCTACAGTTTACTGAAGGTATTTTTTACAGTATTGTACTAACAATACTGCATGCTGTTTAGAAAAATATATGCAATAATTACAATATGACCATGCTATGTCTCATTCATACTGAGGAGTTGAAATAAGAGGAAGTAGACACATGGGCCTCCACTGTCTCATACTTCTACTGTAGTCCATACACTGCCTCATACTTCTACTGTAGTCCATACACTGCCTCATACTCTACTGTAGTCCATACACTGCCTCATACTTCTACTGTAGTCCATACACTGCCTCATACTTCTACTGTAGTCCATACACTGCCTCATACTTCTACTGTAGTCCATCCCCTGCCCTCATACTTCTACTGTAGTCCATCCCCTGCCCTCATACTTCTACTGTAGTCCATACACTGCCTCATACTTCTACTGTAGTCCATACACTGCCTCATACTTCTACTGTAGTCCATCCCCTGCCCTCATACTTCTACTGTAGTCCATCCCCTGCCTCATACTTCTACTGATACACTGCCTCATATTCTACTGTCGTTGATAGATTGACTGTTACTTCTACTGTAGTCCATACACTGCCTCATACTTCTACTGTAGTTGATACACTGCCTCATATTCTACTGTAGTCAATACACTATCTCATATTTATACTGTAGTCCATACACAACCTCATACTTCTACTGTCGTTGATTCACTTGCCTCATACTTCTACTGTCATCAATACACTGCCTCATACTTCTACTGTAGTCCATACACTGCCTCATACCTCTACTGTAGTTGATACAATGCCTCATATTCTAAAGCAG
The DNA here is from genome assembly GCF_023373465.1 of Oncorhynchus keta. Classification (NCBI taxonomy): domain Eukaryota; kingdom Metazoa; phylum Chordata; class Actinopteri; order Salmoniformes; family Salmonidae; genus Oncorhynchus; species Oncorhynchus keta. The sequence continues at coordinate 227,329 of NW_026283646.1, forward strand.
TTGATACATTGCCTCTTACTTTTACTTTAGTCGATGCATTGCCTCATGCTTCTACTATAGTCGATATACTGCCTCATACTTCTACTGTAGTCAATATACTGTCTCATACTTATACTGTAGTCAATATACTGACTCATACTTCTACTATAGTCAATATACTGACTCATACTTCTACTATAGTCAATATACTGACTCATACTTCTACTATAGTCAATATACTGTCTCATACTTCTACTGTAGTCAATATACTGTCTCATACTTCTAATGTAGTCAATATACTGTCTCATACTTCTACTGTAGTCAATATACTGTCTCATACTTCTACTGTAGTCAATATACTGTCTCATACTTCTACTGTAGTCAATATACTGACTCATACTTCTACTATAGTCAATATACTGACTCATACTTCTACTATAGTCAATATACTGTCTCATACTTCTACTGTAGTCCATACACTGCCTCATACTTATACTGTAGTTGATACATTGCCTCATACTTCTACTGTAGTTGATACACTGCCTCATATTCTACTGTAGTAAATACACTATCTCATACTTATACTGTAGTTGATACACTGCCTCATACTTCTACTGTAGTTGATACACTGCCTCATATTCTACTGTAGTCAATACACTATCTCATATTTATACTGTAGTCCATACACAACCTCATACTTCTACTGTCGTTGATTCACTTGCCTCATACTTCTACTGTCATCAATACACTGCCTCATACTTCTACTGTAGTCCATACACTGCCTCATACCTCTACTGTAGTCAATATACTGCCTCATACTTCTACTGTAGTCAATATACTGTCTCATACTTCTATACAATATACTGTCTCATACTTATACTGTAGTCAATATACTGACTCATACTTCTACTATAGTCAATATACTGACTCATACTTCTACTATAGTCAATATACTGACTCATACTTCTACTATAGTCAATATACTGTCTCATACTTCTACTGTAGTCAATATACTGTCTCATACTTCTACTGTAGTCAATATACTGTCTCATACTTCTACTGTAGTCAATATACTGTCTCATACTTCTACTGTAGTCAATATACTGTCTCATACTTATACTGTAGTCAATATACTGTCTCATACTTCTACTGTAGTCAATATACTGTCTCATACTTCTACTGTAGTCAATATACTGTCTCATACTTCTACTGTAGTCAATATACTGTCTCATACTTCTACTGTAGTCAATATACTGTCTCATACTTCTACTGTGGTCCATGCCTTTAAGATTATTTATTTAGTTTTGTTTTCACCTCATTTTAACATTCTGTCGTAAAAAATGTCATTCATTCTGTCGTTAACTTCTTCGGGATCGGTATCCCTTCCACAGGACGGTTGAGCTAACGTAGGCTAATGGGATTAGCATGAGGTTGCAAGTAACAAGAACATTTCCTAGGACGTAGACATATATGATATTGGCAGAAAGCTTAAATTCTTGTTAATCTAACTGCACTGTCCAATTTACAGTGAAAGAATACCATGTTATTGTTTGAGGAGAGCGCATAATTTTCAACATGAAGAATTATTAATAAACAAACTAGGCACATTTGGGCAGTCTTTATACAACATTTTGAACAGAATTAAAATTGGTCCCTCGGATCAGTATGACAAGTTGCACATAGACTGCTGCCATCTAGTGGCCAAAATCTAAATTACACCTGGGCTGGAATAATACATTATGGCCTTTCTCTTGAATTTCAAAGATGATGGTACAACAAAAAATAGAAAAGAACGTTGTTTTTTCTTTGTATTATCTTTTACCAGATCTAATGTGTTATATTCTCCAACATCTCTTTCACATTTCCACAAACTTCAAAGTGTTTCCTTTCAAATGGTACCAATTATATGCATATTCTTGCTTCAGGGCCTGAGCTACAGGCAGTTAGAGTTGGGTATGTCATTTTAGGTGAAAATTGAAAAAAGGGGGCGTATCCATTTTTTATGTTAAAAAACTAGTTTCCCTATCTCAAGAGGTTAAATCAAAATGACTATATTAAGTGCCTATTAAGTGCCAAATAAAGTAACAGGGTTGACCGTAACAGAGTTGACGATTTCATCTTTAATCAGCCATAAATCCCCTTGTGACAGGATGAATGGAAGCTTGTAACAAAAAAAGAAAGAAATTGTTTATTTTTTTTTGCCTGTCTGTCTACGAGTAATAGGGTTGCTGTGTTATGCTCGACCCATTCTGTTTTACACCAGAAAATGGTGCTCACCAGGTTTTACACTATTAGATGTTCAATACTTATCTTGAAAAAACATATTTAAAAAGGAATAGTTTCACCATATTAAAAAGAGAGTTCAGTTTACAGAACAGGGTTGACCTTAAAACGAGGGCCGGATTGTTGTTTTTTTTACCCTAAAATGAATCACTAATCACATGAAATACAGTGAGGCTCCAAAACTATTGGGACAGTGACACATTTGTTGTTGTTTTGGCTCTGTAATCCACCACTTTGGATGATACAATATGATACAATATATTCTAACTTCCCCGGTTATTGTAATGGTGGGAGATTAGCATGTCTTGGGGGTATGATTTAAAATGCTAACTTCCCCGGTTATTGTAATGGTGAGAGATTAGCATGTTTTGGGGGTACGATAAAAAATGCTAACCTCCCCTGTAATTGTAATGCTGAGAGATTAGCATGTTTTGGGGTTATGATTTAAAATGCTAACCTCCCCTGTAATTGTCATGGTGAGAGATTAGCATGTCTTGGGGTTATGATTTAAAATGCTAACCTCCCCGGTTATTGTAATGCTGAGAGATTAGCATGTCTTGGGGTTATGATTTAAAATGATAACCTCCCCTGTAATTGTAATGCTGAGAGATTAGCATATCTTGGGGTTATGATTTAAAATGCTAACCTCCCCTGTAATTGTAATACTGAGAGGTTAGCATGTCTTGGGGGTATGATAAAAAATGATAACCTCCCCGGTTATTGTAATGCTGAGAGATTAGCATGTCTTGGGGTTATGATTTAAAATGCTAATGCCTCCCCAGTTATTGTAATGCTGAGAGATTAGCATGTCTTGGGGTTATGATTTAAAATGATAACCGGTTATTGTAATGCTGTGAGATTAGCATGTCTTGTATGATAAAAATGTAATGCTGAGAGATTAGCATGTCTTGGGGGTATGATGCTAAAAATGATAATGTCTTGGGGGTATGATAAAAAATGCTCCCCTGTAATTGCAATGCTGAGAGATTAGCATGTCTTGGGGTATGATTTAAAATGCTAACCTCCCCTGTAATTGTAATGCTGAGAGATTAGCATGTCTTGGGGGTATGATTTAAAATGCTAACTTCCCCGGTTATTGTAATGCTGAGAGATTAGCATGTCTTGGGGGTATGATTTAAAATGCTAACTTCCCCGGTTATTGTAATGCTGAGAGATTAGCATGTCTTGGGGGTATGATTTAAAATGCTAACCTCCCCTGTAATTGTAATGCTGAGAGATTAGCATGTCTTGGGGTTATGATTTAAAATGCTAACCTCCCCTGTAATTGTAATGCTGAGAGATTAGCATGTTTTGGGGGTATGATTTAAAATGCTAACCTCCCCTGTAATTGTAATGGTGAGAGGTTAGCATGTCTTGGAGGCATGATATTTGTGCCTCTAACTTTCTCACTCATCGTTATTCACGATTCATTCAGGACTATCCGTAATCATAGTAGCATCCACATTCATGTAGAAGTGTTTAGAAACATGTTATATTCTTATTTACAATAAATGTGACTCCAAAATGACACAATACATTATTAAACATGAATTTCTATTGGGCACAACATCATCTGAAACACAACCAAAACTAACAGTAAATGCATCCAACAAGCTTGATGTAGTCAATGCATGCTAGGAATATGGGAACACATTCAACATTTTTGACTACTTAAATACACATATGTGAATTTGTCCCAATACTTTTAGTCCCCTAAAATGGGGGAACTATGGTACATAAAGTGCTGTAATTTCGGTTCCCCTGATATTGATGAAAATACCCTCAAATTAAAGCTGACAGTCTGCACAGTCATTGTATCATTTCAAATCCAAAGTGCTGGAGTACAGAGCCAAAACAAAAACAAAAAAATGTCACGGTCCCAATACTTTTGGAGGTCAAATAATCATCTTCAGGAAATGACTTTATCAAAGAAACAACATAACTAGGCTTTACAACGATGGTGAAAACCTGGAGAGATGTTATGGTTCAGTAGGTTACAGTCTTACTGGAGGTTACAGAGGGTGCATGGAGGGACATTTCAAAATTGCTGAAGTCATTACCAAGTGTTTATTCATATAAAAAAAGTCAAATCTATTAAATTCTCCATGTGGTGTTTATTAAAGGGCATTTCGTTGAATATAACAGGCTTTTCAAATCCAATATTGGTGCACAATTTCTACTTAAAATATCAAAGGGATGCAAAGGGCACTCATTTAGTGGAACGACCCAGTAGAGAAAGTGCCTTTGGTTCCATCTTGCTCGATTAAAAGACGATACATTTTTTGAGCGTGTCAATCCTGCAGCAATCAGCCCACTTACAGTGTCCATCCAGTGCATGTCCGGAATACAAGCTTTCTTATCTGCCCCCTACAATTTGACCAGGCATAATATTGACAATCTTTCCAAATTAATCATATATATATATTATATATTAATCTTGTAAAAATGGTGCATATGTTGATATAGCCATGGATGGTTACAGTATATGAGCCTTGCTGTCAGACAGCCACTGTTAGGGTCCTTTAATGTGAAAACAGTCACTGCTGATTTTCATTGTTCCCCTCTGATCAGGAATAGATTTAGACCTGGGACACCAGGACACTAGGTGAGTGCAATTAATTATCAGGTAGATAAGACAACTAGCAGTACATCGGACCTCCGGGCTCGGATTTAAACACCTTTGACTTAGATAAACCTTTGGTGACTATATAGACTAGATGTTTAAACCACACTGGAATGCTGCAGTGTTCAGTGGTGTAACCAGGCTATTGACATGCATCACTTAAATGTCTCCCAGCTCTGCTTCCAGTAGGCAGCTGCTGCCTGCTTCCATTGAGTGTTATACGACTGCAAGCCAAGGAAATAAAATGTTCACGAATGTCCATTTCTGACTGTCTTGGACTGTTGTCAACGGCAAACATGCTGATCCATTTGTTCAGATCATTATCTTCCCTGTTGTACTCGTACTGTTACAGGATTGATGTTCAATAGTGTTTCAGTTGAGGGATCTACTGAAGAGAAAGTCCACAGGGAGACAAATTCCACAGTATGTGTGTGCGTGAGTGTCTGTCTGTGCATGTTTATGAGTGTCTGTGTATCTGTGTGTGTCTGTTTGTCTGTGTCCCTCCTTTCTAGTAAACAACGATCTCCCTCACCTTGTGTCTCCTAGTAAAAACCCTACTCCGCTGTTCTGTCCTTCTGAAGTGGGGCTTCCCCAACATCACAGAGCACCGAACCTGATTTAGCCCCTATCTTCCTGCCCATCCAGTCTTCCCTCCCCCTGATGAAACATATGTTTGTGTCCGGTCTGGAGACAGCAAGCCATATCTCGATGAAGTTGACTGCTTGTGAATGAGTTCGACCAACGTATCAGCCTGGCCAGACCGATGGAACTCTTCTCAGTATTCCAGCCACTGTGGCAGTCAGGATCGTCATGGTTCCGTGCTCCTGAAAGAGGATTATTCAGCCTGTTCCGCAGCCTGTCACTCTGCAATCCTGACATTTAAATCAAAGTTAGCATGCGAAATGTGAAGAAGCCAGGCCTGTCCCGTTGTCTGTGATGTTGGCTTTCTGTCTAATGTGGTTTAAACTTTACAGATGGCTTCTTATCCCAGAGAGGGACACAGTTCAGAGGGTTGTTGACAAGGACCGGAAAATACTATGGTAACGCTTTACGTAGAACCAGCAGGTAGATTGTTTGTCATAATGCGTTAAAACTTTTCACAGGAACGTAGTATATGAACCAGGATATAGAATGAGACTTTTCACAGGAACGTAGTATATGAACCAGGATATAGAATGAGACTTTTCACAGGAACGTAGTATATGAACCAGGATATAGAATGAGACTTTTCACAGGAACGTAGAATATGAACCAGGATATAGAATGAGACTTTTCACAGGAACGTAGAATATGAACCAGGATATAGAATGAGACTTTTCACAGGAACGTAGAATATGAACCAGGATATAGAATGAGACTTTTCACAGGAACGTAGTATATGAACCAGGATATAGAATGAGACTTTTCACAGGAACGTAGTATATGAACCAGGATATAGAATGAGACTTTTCATAGGAACGTAGTATATGAACCAGGATATAGAATGAGACTTTTCATAGGAACGTAGTATATGAACCAGGATATAGAATGAGACTTTTCACAGGAACGTAGTATATGAACCAGGATATAGAATGAGACTTTTCATAGGAACGTAGTATATGAACCAGGATATAGAATGAGACTTTTCACAGGAACGTAGTATATGAACCAGGATATAGAATGAGACTTTTCACAGGAACGTAGTATATGAACCAGGATATAGAATGAGACTTTTCACAGGAACGTAGTATATGAACCAGGATATAGAATGAGACTTTTCATAGGAACGTAGTATATGAACCAGGATATAGAATGAGACTTTTCACAGGAACGTAGAATATGAACCAGGATATAGAATGAGACTTTTCAGTAGAACGTAGAATATGAACCAGGATATAGAATGAGACTTTTCACAGGAACGTAGTATATGAACCAGGATATAGAATGAGACTTTTCACAGGAACGCAGTATATGAACCAGGATATAGAATGAGACTTTTCACAGGAACGTAGTATATGAACCAGGATATAGAATGAGACTTTTCACAGGAACGTAGTATATGAACCAGGATATAGAATGAGACTTTTCATAGGAACGTAGTATATGAACCAGGATATAGAATGAGACTTTTCATAGGAACGTAGTATATGAACCAGGATATAGAATGAGACTTTTCACAGGAACGTAGTATATGAACCAGGATATAGAATGAGACTTTTCATAGGAACGTAGTATATGAACCAGGATATAGAATGAGACTTTTCATAGGAACGTAGTATATGAACCAGGATATAGAATGCAAGCGCGTTTTGCGTCAGAACTGCCCCACGCCTCCGACCATTGATGTTTATTTTTGAGACTCTGGGAAAGTCTAGGTCAGAGAAACGCTAAACTTCCTCCTCTCTCTCACTGATTCCGTGGATGGAACCTCAAGGGCTCATCTAATGAGTGTGTTCCAAAAACACAGAGTCTACAGTATGCAGGCCTGAGGAGTTTAGAAGATCATCATATCATATTGATGTGCTTCCTGATACTTCAAACATTTCTCTAATTACTGCAAACATCTGATGACCTGCGCAGACCTGCGTAGAATGTGTGCATCTGAAACGCACCCATTCACTGAGTCACTGCAGGTAAAGAATCTTCCTCTGTATGGCAGAGCTTTGACCAATAGAGTGTAGCTACAGTGTAAACCAACCACCCACCAACAAGCCCTGGTTGGCACCTTTCTGCCTACCTAATCACACTCCTACACATGACAGAATCCAACAGTGCTCCAGATAAAATACAGCTATTTCAGTAGAAGGTGCCTCTGATAAAATACAGGTATTTCAGGAGAAGATGCCTCTGATAAAATACAGCTATTTCAGTAGAAGATGCCTCTGATAAAATACAGGTATTTCAGGAGAAGATGCCTCTGATAAAATACAACTATTTTAGTAGAAGATGCCTCTGATAAAATACAGGTATTTTAGTAGAAGATGCCTCTGATAAAATACAGCTATTTCAGTAGTAGATGCCTCTGATAAAATACAGCTATTTCAGTAGAAGATGCCTCTGATAAAATACAGCTATTTCAGTAGAAGATTGTCGTGGAAATTTCCTCTATTTACCAAATAATGGGAGCAAACCACACACACAAGTCAGAGTTAGTTATCAAAGTCCATCTTTAATTATATGAGCTCTATCACAATCCTGTGACTCTCAGGTAATTCAGTGTCTCTCAATGAATTCTCTGAGAGCCCCTTCTGCATTGCAACTGCGATCCTTTATAGCAAAGATACACAGGATAAGACAGCATCGGCATAATTCATTGTTCAGCTTTGTCTCTTTCTCAAACTCAAACTCAGAACCATAAACCAATCCTCCATATCAACAGGCATATATCAAATTGTCATTTAGATACAACCAATTCTAAATACAACCAATCCTGGACAAGCTCATGGAGAGGAGATTGAGGCTATAGGTTAAGATAAAAGGGAGCATGAGAATGATTCCAGACACTGCCATCCTCCTTTTCCCCGATGGGAAAAGTAGGGAGTAACTGGCACACACACAGTGGAGCAAAAGATATGTTTACACATGATGACACTTTGACCTCTCCCCTCTCTGCGGCCCATGCAACTTAGTCTCGACATAGAACAGATAACTGCAACCTCGCCACAGTATTATACAAAAATACCATTCTGATGAGAAGTAACTTACACACATATGATGAATATAAAACATCTTACCTATGTTTCCACCAATTCTGATTATTCCCTAACAAGATGCCTCTGATAAAATACAGCTATTTCAGTAGAAGATGCCTCTGATAAAATACAACTATTTTAGTAGAAGATGCCTCTGATAAAATACAACTATTTTAGTAGAAGATGCCTCTGATAAAATACAGGTATTTCAGTAGAAGATGCCTCTGATAAAATACAGCTATTTCAGTAGTAGATGCCTCTGATAAAATACAGGCCTCTGCTTAAAAACTGCTAATGCTAAAGAGCTCAAAGGGGCTTTGCCACGAAGCGTCTGCATATCTCATCTGGTAATATCCGGAGGAAGCCTTTGAACACACTCCTTCTTACCAGGAAAACCCTTTAGAAATTCTTAGTAATAACTAAAGCGATGATAGATTGTCATGTTGATGGAGGAAGCTGATCTTCGTTCACTCACTCCTTTTATTTCATAAATCCCACCCTGCTTTCTTTACCTCTACTCTACTCTCTCCATCTCCTTTTTCTCTCTCCTTTTATTGTCTGTTTACCTAACTCTTAAAGAGATGGTCGTGATAACTCCACTCCAGTGAACATGCAGATATTCCCTTACAGTCATTCATCATGAGGAAATGGAGTCAGTCATTTGTGGTCTATAGTGACCAATCAAATGTGGAGTGAATTACTAACTTTATTCATGTTTGTCCTCTGAAAAGACAAATCCGACAGGTCTCACTGACATGCTTTGCATCTTCTGACTAAAGAAATGGGGCTACTGTATGCTGCTTGAGCTAGTCTTGTCCTTGGAAGGTTACCTCATCAGTCATATGGTTCTGTTCAGCGTAGGTTGGTTAGAAACTGCAGCAGTCTTGTCCTTGGAAGGTTACCTCATCAGTCGTATGGTTCTGTTCAGCGTAGGTTGGTTAGAAACTGCAGCAGTCTTGTCCTTGGAAGGTTACCTCATCAGTCATATGGTTCTGTTCAGCGTAGGTTGGTTAGAAACTGCAGCAGTCTTGTCCTTGGAAGGTTACCTCATCAGTCGTATGGTTCTGTTCAGCGTAGGTTGGTTAGAAACTGCAGCAGTCTTGTCCTTGGAAGGTTACCTCATCAGTCATATGGTTCTGTTCAGCGTAGGTTGGTTAGAAACTGCAGCAGTCTTGTCCTTGGAAGGTTACCTCATCAGTCGTATGGTTCTGTTCAGCGTAGGTTGGTTAGAAACTGCAGCAGTCTTGTCCTTGGAAGGTTACCTCATCAGTCATATGGTTCTGTTCAGCGTAGGTTGGTTAGAAACTGCAGCAGTCTTGTCCTTGGAAGGTTACCTCATCAGTCATATGGTTCTGTTCAGCGTAGGTTGGTTAGAAACTGCAGCAGTCTTGTCCTTGGAAGGTTACCTCATCAGTCATATGGTTCTGTTCAGCGTAGGTTGGTTAGAAACTGCAGCAGTCTTGTCCTTGGAAGGTTACCTCATCAGTCATATGGTTCTGTTCAGCGTAGGTTGGTTAGAAACTGCAGCAGTCTTGTCCTTGGAAGGTTACCTCATCAGTCATATGGTTCTGTTCAGCGTAGGTTGGTTAGAAACTGCAGCAGTCTTGTCCTTGGAAGGTTACCTCATCAGTCATATGGTTCTGTTCAGCGTAGGTTGGTTAGAAACTGCTGCAGTCTTGTCCTTGGAAGGTTACCTCATCAGTCGTATGGTTCTGTTCAGCGTAGGTTGGTTAGAAACTGCTGCAGTCTTGTCCTTGGAAGGTTACCTCATCAGTCATATGGTTCTGTTCAGCGTAGGTTGGTTAGAAACTGCAGCAGTCTTGTCCTTGGAAGGTTACCTCATCAGTCATATGGATCTGTTCAGCGTAGGTTGGTTAGAAACTGCTGCAGTCTTGTCCTTGGAAGGTTACCTCATCAGTCATATGGTTCTGTTCAGCGTAGGTTGGTTAGAAACTGCAGCAGTCTTGTCCTTGGAAGGTTACCTCATCAGTCATATGGTTCTGTTCAGCGTAGGTTGGTTAGAAACTGCTGCAGTCTTGTCCTTGGAAGGTTACCTCATCAGTCATATGGTTCTGTTCAGCGTAGGTTGGTTAGAAACTGCAGCAGTCTTGTCCTTGGAAGGTTACCTCATCAGTCATATGGTTCTGTTCAGCGTAGGTTGGTTAGAAACTGCTGCAGTCTTGTCCTTGGAAGGTTACCTCATCAGTCGTATGGTTCTGTTCAGCGTAGGTTGGTTAGAAACTGCTGCAGTCTTGTCCTTGGAAGGTTACCTCATCAGTCGTATGGTTCTGTTCAGCATAGGTTGGTTAGAAACTGCAGCAGTCTTGTCCTTGGAAGGTTACCTCATCAGTCATATGGTTCTGTTCAGCGTAGGTTGGTTAGAAACTGCTGCAGTCTTGTCCTTGGAAGGTTACCTCATCAGTCGTATGGTTCTGTTCAGCGTAGGTTGGTTAGAAACTGCAGCAGTCTTGTCCTTGGAAGGTTACCTCATCAGTCGTATGGTTCTGTTCAGCGTAGGTTGGTTAGAAACTGCAGCAGTCTTGTCCTTGGAAGGTTACCTCATCAGTCATATGGTTCTGTTCAGCATAGGTTGGTTAGAAACTGCAGCAGTCTTGCCTTATATTTCCTATTGCTGTTATATCTTGTGTGCTAATCTTACATTGTAGAATAATTCACGATCGGATAAATGTAATCTTTTAATACCATATTTACCATGTTATTTGAAACCAAGCTTTAGTGCAGTGGGAAACATGTTAGTCTTACCAGAAAACTTCCCAATATCACGTTTGATTGAATAGTCCTTCAATCATATGGCCAGGTATTCCTTTAGGACACACTTAGCCCTCCACTCTGTTGCTCTAGAGTAGCCATGCTACGGTACATATGGCCAGGTATTCCTTTAGGACACACTTAGCCCTCCACTCTGTTGCTCTAGAGTAGCCATGCTACGGTACATATGGCCAGGTATTCCTTTAGGACACACTTAGCCCTCCACTCTGTTGCTCTAGAGTAGCCATGCTACGGTACATATGGCCAGGTATTCCTTTAGGACACACTTAGCCCTCCACTCTGTTGCTCTAGAGTAGCCATGCTACGGTACATATGGCCAGGTATTCCTTTAGGACACACTTAGCCCTCCACTCTGTTGCTCTAGAGTAGCCATGCTACGGTACATATGGCCAGGTATTCCTTTAGGACACACTTAGCCCTCCACTCTGTTGCTCTAGAGTAGCCATGCTACGGTACATATGGCCAGGTATTCCTTTAGGACACACTTAGCCCTCCACTCTGTTGCTCTAGAGTAGCCATGCTACGGTACATATGGCCAGGTATTCCTTTAGGACACACTTAGCCCTCCACTCTGTTGCTCTAGAGTAGCCATGCTACGGTACATATGGCCAGGTATTCCTTTAGGACACACTTAGCCCTCCACTCTGTTGCTCTAGAGTAGCCATGCTACGGTACATATGGCCAGGTATTCCTTTAGGACACACTTAGCCCTCCACTCTGTTGCTCTAGAGTAGCCATGCTACGGTACATATGGCCAGGTATTCCTTTAGGACACACTTAGCCCTCCACTCTGTTGCTCTAGAGTAGCCATGCTACGGTACATATGGCCAGGTATTCCTTTAGGACACACTTAGCCCTCCACTCTGTTGCTCTAGAGTAGCCATGCTACGGTACATATGGCCAGGTATTCCTTTAGGACACACTTAGCCCTCCACTCTGTTGCTCTAGAGTAGCCATGCTACGGTACATATGGCCAGGTATTCCTTTAGGACACACTTAGCCCTCCACTCTGTTGCTCTAGAGTAGCCATGCTACGGTACATATGGCCAGGTATTCCTTTAGGACACACTTAGCCCTCCACTCGGTTGCTCTAGAGTTGCCATGCTACGGTACATATGGCCAGGTATTCCTTTAGGACACACTTAGCCCTCCACTCTGTTGCTCTAGAGTAGCCATGCTACGGTACATATGGCCAGGTATTCCTTTAGGACACACTTAGCCCTCCACTCGGTTGCTCTAGAGTAGCCATGCTACGGTACATATGGCCAGGTATTCCTTTAGGACACACTTAGCCCTCCACTCTGTTGCTCTAGAGTAGCCATGCTACGGTACATATGGCCAGGTATTCCTTTAGGACACACTTAGCCCTCCACTCTGTTGCTCTAGAGTTGCCATGCTACGGTACATATGGCAGGTTGGAGTTCTGCCATGGTTCGGCTTCAGGGCAGGGGTTGGGTGGAGAGCATCCTCAAATCAAACTGAGTTTTATTTGACAAATGCTCCGAATACAGCAGAGACCTTACTGTGAAATGCTGATGGACAAGCCCTTAACCAACAATTTCCTCCCAAAAAAGTCAGACAAATCTGCTAAATAAACTAAAGGGAAAATAGTAACACAATAAAATAACAGTAATGAGACTATATACAGGGGGTAACGGGACTGAGTCAATGTGCGGGGATACAGGGTAGTCCAGGTAATTGAGGTAATATGTACTATACATGTAGGTAGGGGTAAAGTGACTACGCATAGATAATAAACAGAGAGTAACAGCTGTGTGTGTGTGTCACTGTAGTATGTGTGTGTGTGTGTGCCAATGTGTGTCAGTGTGGTGTGTGTGAGTGTGTGGTTAGAGTCCAGTGAGTGCACATCGAGCCTGTGTACGAGGCCTGGATGAGGAGTGCATAGTATTTTGGTGTCACACATTTCTTAATTAGATCTTCAGCTAATTTAGATTTTAAATTCCGACCTTGCGAAGGGTTTAGAAATCCGTTTTTTTTATGGGGGTTGTCACTAAACCATAGAATCCTATTCACATGATTGTGACAGATGGAATTCATGTAGTGTTTGAAAGTCCATTTACCAGGTAGGCTACCTTGAGCTGTCGCATGTGTGTTCTATAAGCACTAACACACCTGATTCACCTGGTCAACTCATTCTTCAAGCCCTTGATTAGCTAGATCAGGTGTGTTCTATCAGCCTAACACACCTGATTCACCTGGTCAACTCATTCTTCAAGCCCTTGATTAGCTAGGTCATGTGTGTTCTATCAGCCTAATACACCTGATTCACCTGGTCAACTCATTCTTCAAGCCCTTGATTAGCTAGATCAGGTGTGTTCTATCAGCCTAACACACCTGATTCACCTGGTCAACTCATTCTTCAAGCCCTTGATTAGCTAGGTCATGTGTGTTCTATCAGCCTAACACACCTGATTCACCTGGTCAACTCATTCTTCAAGCCCTTGATTAGCTAGATCAGGTGTGCTAGTGCTGGGATTTAACAAATATGTGCAACAGTCTACGGCTGGGGGTCCCTGAGGAGTGGATTGGTCAATACTAATCTTGCACGGTGGTTTGAGAGACATGGATTGGTCAATACTAATCTAGCACGGTAGGTTTGAGAGACATGGATTGGTCAATACTAATCTAGCACGGTAGGTTTGAGAGACATGGATTGGTCAATACTAATCTTGCACGGTAGGTTTGAGAGACATGGATTGGTCACGACTGATCTAGCACGGTAGATATGGGAGACATGGATTGGTCAAGACTGATCTAGCACGGTAGGTATGGGAGACATGGATTGGTCAATACTGATCTAGCACAGTAGATATGGGAGACATGGATTGGTCAATACTGATCTAGCACAGTAGGTTTGGGAGATTATTATCATTAGATCATTAGATGACAGATGAACATGAATGCAATTAAAAGTAGACATGAAAAGGCACGGATTACAATGCATGTATACATACATATTGGCTCTACTATAGCAATAGCAAGTCAGCAACAATGGTTGTGATCAGACTAATACACAGGAGAGAGAGAGAGAGAGAACCGGGCCTCATATCTAGAAATCCACTAGCAGACGTTGACTTAATTGTTGATTACGGGGACTCCCAGTCCCGGCGATATCATATTCATGAGCCAAATGGTGCATGTTGTAATATGCATGAGCAAATTAGATGTGTGAAGAACAAGAGGAGGCTGCTCCAAATGCACCGGGATTCAAAAACACTACTTTGATTCTTTTTTTCTGCCATAATAAATGGATGAAAATGTTGTTTTGTTGTATCATTGATCCAGTTACTATGTTTCCTGCAGCAATGCAGTCACTTTCTCATTTATGGGGATTTATCAGAGAAAAGGAAATGGAGGGTGTCTTTGTGGGGCCATATTATCTGAGTCGTATTCATTAGGGAACACGTAGCAAAACTTTTTACAACAGAGAACAAAAACTAGCATCTCTCATTGGACTGCCTCTGGTATTCGCTTCCTGTTTCAGTCCGTTTTCTTCCATTCGGTGCCAAATGAATACAACCCTGATAGCCTGGGCTGGAGAACATAACGGTGTCTAATTAAACAGAGCTGTGTTTAAAGGTCCCTCTTCAGATGAGGCTGTGTTCATGACCCAGGATCAAGGAGAGCAACATGGAGCCAGCAGCTCTGAGGGCCACGAGGGACGTGCGCAGGAGAAAAGATGACTGTATCTTATAAAGATAACACTTGTGGACGATGTCAGAGGAGAGAAAACTTTTACACAGATTTTATTGGAGGGTTTGCTATGAAATTCTAATAAGTTACAAATCAGGCATTGTTGAGCACTTGTCAAATATTACTGTAGTTAATACTTAATTCTTGCAATGCAACAAGCTTAAGCTGCAATGCCGAATAAGGCACCTATAACCTCTGCAAATAGCATATATGACGCATAGAAGTGCATAAGTCATGTGGACGCTGAAAACTAAGGTGTTACATAAACAAAGGCTCATTTCACACTTCATAGGCTGGGGCTTGGCTGCTGGGGCGCTCCAGCTTACAGTGCCTTCAGAAACCATTACACACTTCATAGGCCAGAGGGCTTGGCTGCTGGGATGCTCCAGCTTACAGTGCCTTCAGAAACCATTACACACTTCATAGGCCAGGGGGCTTGGCTGCTGGGAGCTCCAGCTTACAGTGCCTTCAGAAACCATTTTACACTTCATAGGCCTGGGGGCTTGGCTGCTGGGGAGCTCCAGCTTACAGTGCCTTCAGAAACCATTTTACACTTCATAGGCCAGGGGCTTGGCTGCTGGGGCGCTCCAGCTTACAGTGCCTTCAGAAACCATTTTACACTTCATAGGCCAGGGGGCTTGGCTGCTGGGGCGCTCCAGCTTACAGTGCCTTCAGAAACCATTTTACACTTCATAGGCTGGGGGCTTGGCTGCTGGGGCGCTCCAGCTTACAGTGCCTTCAGAAACCATTACACACTTCATAGGCTGGGGGGCTTGGCTGCTGGGGCGCTCCAGCTTACAGTGCCTTCAGAAACCATTACACACTTCATAGGCTGGGGGCTTGGCTGCTGGGGGCTCCAGCTTACAGTGCCTTCAGAAACCATTTCACACTTCATAGGCTGGGGGCTTGGCTGCTGGATGCGCTCCAGCTTACAGTGCCTTCAGAAACCATTTCACACTTCATAGGCTGGGGGCTTGGCTGCTGGGGTGCTCCATCTTACAGTGCCTTCAGAAACCATTACACACTTCATAGGCTGGGGGCTTGGCTGCTGGGGATGCTCCAGCTTACAGTGCCTTCAGAAACCATTTTACACTTCATAGGCTGGGGGCTTGGCTGCTGGGGCGCTCCAGCTTACAGTGCCTTCAGAAACCATTACACACTTCATAGGCTGGGGGGCTTGGCTGCTGGGGCGCTCCAGCTTACAGTGCCTTCAGAAACCATTACACACTTCATAGGCTGGGGGGCTTGGCTGCTGGGGCGCTCCAGCTTACAGTGCCTTCAGAAACCATTACACACTTCATAGGCTGGGGGCTTGGCTGCTGGGGCGCTCCAGCTTACAGTGCCTTCAGAAACCATTTCACACTTCATAGGCTGGGGGGCTTGGCTGCTGGGGCGCTCCAGCTTACAGTGCCTTCAGAAACCATTACACACTTCATAGGCTGGGGGGCTTGGCTGCTGGGGAGCTCCAGCTTACAGTGCCTTCAGAAACCATTACACACTTCATAGGCTGGGGGGCTTGGCTGCTGGGGAGCTCCAGCTTACAGTGCCTTCAGAAACCATTTCACACTTCATAGGCCAGAGTGCTTGGCTGCTGGGGCGCTCCAGTTTACAGTGCCTTCAGAAACCATTACACACTTCATAGGCCAGAGTGCTTGGCTGCTGGGGCGCTCCAGCTTACAGTGCCTTCAGAAACCATTACACACTTCATAGGCTGGGGGGCTTGGCTGCTGGGGCGCTCCAGCTTACAGTGCCTTCAGAAACCATTACACACTTCATAGGCTGGGGGGCTTGGCTGCTGGGACGCTCCAGCTTACAGTGCCTTCAGAAACCATTACACACTTCATAGGCCAGGGGGCTTGGCTGCTGGGGGGCTCCAGTTTACAGTGCCTTCAGAAACCATTACACACTTCATAGGCTGGGGGGCTTGGCTGCTGGGATGCTCCAGTTTACAGTGCCTTCAGAAACCATTACACACTTCATAGGCTGGGGGGCTTGGCTGCTGGGGTGCTCCAGCTTACAGTGCCTTCAGAAACCATTACACACTTCATAGGCTGGGGGGCTTGGCTGCTGGGGTGCTCCAGCTTACAGTGCCTTCAGAAACCATTACACACTTCATAGGCCGGGGGGCTTGGCTGCTGGGATGCTCCAGCTTACAGTGCCTTCAGAAACCATTACACACTTCATAGGCTGGGGGGCTTGGCTGCTGGGATGCTCCAGCTTACAGTGCCTTCAGAAACCATTACACACTTCATAGGCTGGGGGGCTTGGCTGCTGGGGCGCTCCAGCTTACAGTGCCTTCAGAAACCATTACACACTTCATAGGCTGGGGGGCTTGGCTGCTGGGGCGCTCCAGCTTACAGTGCCTTCAGAAACCATTACACACTTCATAGGCTGGGGGGCTTGGCTGCTGGGGCGCTCCAGCTTACAGTGCCTTCAGAAACCATTACACACTTCATAGGCTGGGGGGCTTGGCTGCTGGGGCGCTCCAGCTTACAGTGCCTTCAGAAACCATTACACACTTCATAGGCTGGGGGGCTTGGCTGCTGGGGCGCTCCAGTTTACAGTGCCTTCAGAAACCATTACACACTTCATAGGCTGGGGGGCTTGGCTGCTGGGGCGCTCCAGTTTACAGTGCCTTCAGAAACCATTACACACTTCATAGGCTGGGGGCTTGGCTGCTGGGGAGCTCCAGCTTACAGTGCCTTCAGAAACCATTACACACTTCATAGGCTGGGGGCTTGGCTGCTGGGGTGCTCCAGCTTACAGTGCCTTCAGAAACCATTACACACTTCATAGGCCTGGGGGCTTGGCTGCTGGGATGCTCCAGCTTACAGTGCCTTCAGAAACCATTACACACTTCATAGGCTGGGGGCTTGGCTGCTGGGGATGCTCCAGCTTACAGTGCCTTCAGAAACCATTACACACTTCATAGGCCAGGGGGCTTGGCTGCTGGGGCGCTCCAGCTTACAGTGCCTTCAGAAACCATTACACACTTCATAGGCCAGGGGGCTTGGCTGCTGGGGAGCTCCAGCTTACAGTGCCTTCAGAAACCATTACACACTTCATAGGCTGGGGGGCTTGGCTGCTGGGGGGCTCCAGCTTACAGTGCCTTCAGAAACCATTACACACATTGACGTATTCCACATTTTGTTGTTAAAGCCTGAATTCAAAATGTATGAAATAAAAAAATTCTCACCCATGTTCAAACAATACCCCATAATGACAAAGTGAAAACATGTTTTTAGAAATCTCAGTGAATGTATTGAAAAATATATACATACATCTAATTTACATAAGTATTCACACCCCTGAGTCAATACTTAGTAGAATCACCTTTGGTGGCTATTACAGCTTTGAGTCGCTTTTGTCTGTATCAGCTTTGAGTTGTCTATGGGATGTATCAGCTTTGAGTCATCTTCAGGATGTCCATTCAACTTTTGAGTTGTCCAGGGGTATGTCTGTATCAGCTTACAGTGAGTCGTCTAGGGTATGTCTGTATCAGCTTTGAGTCCCTAGGGGATGTTTGGATCAGCTTTGAGTCGTCTAGGGTATGTCTGTATCAGCTTTGAGTTGTCTAGGGTATGTCTGTATCAGCTTTGAGTCATCTTGGGGATGTCTGGATCAGCTTTGAGTTGTCTTGGGGATGTCTGGATCAGCTTTGAGTCATCTTGGGGATGTCTGGATCAGCTTTGAGTCGTCTTGGGGATGTCTGGATCAGCTTTGAGTCATCTAGGGTATGTCTGTATCAGCTTTGAGTCATCTTGGGGATGTCTGGATCAGCTTTGAGTTGTCTTGGGGATGTCTGGATCAGCTTTGAGTCATTTTGGATGTCTGTATCAGCTTTGAGTCATCTTGGGGATGTCTCATAAGCTTTGAGTCATCTTGACAATGTCTGAAATCATGTTTTTGAAATCTCAGGGTATGTCTGTATCAGCTTTGAGTTTTCTAGGGTATGTCTGTATCAGCTTTGAGTTGTCTTGGGGATGTCTGGATCAGCTTTAAGTTGTCTAGGGTATGTCTGGATCAGCTTTGAGTTGTCTTGGGATGTCTATCAGCTTTGAGTCATCTTGGGGATGTCTGTATCAGCTTTGAGTCATCTTGGGGATGTCTGGATCAGCTTTGAGTCATATTGGGGATGTCTGGATCAGCTTTGAGTAATCTTGGGGATGTCTGTATCAGCTTTGAGTCATCTTGGGGATGTCTGGATCAGCTTTGAGTTGTCTTGGGGATGTCTGGATCAGCTTTGAGTCATCTAGGGTATGTCTGTATCAGCTTTGAGTAATCTTGGGGATGTCTGTATCAGCTTTGAGTCATCTTGGGGATGTCTGTATCAGCTTTGAGTCATCTTGGGGATGTCTGTATCAGCTTTGAGTCATCTTGGGGATGTCTGTATCAGCTTTGAGTCATCTTGGGGATGTCTGTATCAGCTTTGAGTCATCTTGGGGATGTCTGGATCAGCTTTGAGTCATCTTGGGGATGTCTGGATCAGCTTTGAGTCATCTTGGGGATGTCTGGATCAGCTTTGAGTCGTCTTGGGGATGTCTGTATCAGCTTTGAGTCGTCTTGGGGATGTCTGTATCAGCTTTGAGTCATCTTAGGGATGTCTGTATCAGCTTTGAGTCATCTTGGGGATGTCTGGATCAGCTTTAAGTTGTCTTAGGGATGTCTGTATCAGCTTTGAGTCATCTTGGGTATGTCTGTATCAGCTTTGAGTAATCTTGGGGATGTCTGTATCAGCTTTGAGTCATCTTGGGGATGTCTGGATCAGCTTTGAGTCATCTTGGGGATGTCTGTATCAGCTTTGAGTCATCTTGGGGATGTCTGTATCAGCTTTGAGTCATCTTGGGGATGTCTATATCAGCTTTGAGTCATCTTGGGGATGTCTGGATCAGCTTTGAGTAATCTTGGGGATGTCTGGATCAGCTTTGAGTTGTCTTGGGGATGTCTGGATCAGCTTTGAGTTGTCTAGGGGATGTCTGGATCAGCTTTGAGTAATCTTGGGGATGTCTGTATCAGCTTTGAGTCATCTTGGGGATGTCTGTATCAGCTTTGAGTCATCTTGGGGATGTCTGTATCAGCTTTGAGTCATCTTGGGGATGTCTGTATCAGCTTTGAGTAATCTTGGGGATGTCTGTATCAGCTTTGAGTCATCTTGGGGATGTCTGGATCAGCTTTGAGTTGTCTTGGGGATGTCTGTATCAGCTTTGAGTCATCTTGGGGATGTCTGGATCAGCTTTGAGTCATCTTGGGGATGTCTGGATCAGCTTTGAGTCGTCTTGGGGATGTCTGTATCAGCTTTGAGTCATCTTGGGGATGTCTGTATCAGCTTTGAGTCATCTTGGGGATGTCTGGATCAGCTTTGAGTTGTCTTGGGGATGTCTGTATCAGCTTTGAGTCATCTTGGGGATGTCTGGATCAGCTTTGAGTAATCTTGGGGATGTCTGTATCAGCTTTGAGTCATCTTGGGGATGTCTGGATCAGCTTTGAGTTGTCTTGGGGATGTCTGTATCAGCTTTGAGTCATCTTGGGGATGTCTGGATCAGCTTTGAGTCGTCTTGGGGATGTCTGGATCAGCTTTGAGTCGTCTTGGGGATGTCTGGATCAGCTTTGAGTCATCTTGGGGATGTCTGGATCAGCTTTGAGTCATCTTGGGGATGTCTGGATCAGCTTTGAGTCGTCTTGGGGATGTCTGGATCAGCTTTGAGTCGTCTTGGGGATGTCTGGATCAGCTTTGAGTCGTCTTGGGGATGTCTGGATCAGCTTTGAGTTGTCTTGGGGATGTCTGGATCAGCTTTGCACATCTGGATTTGGGGATTTTCTCAAGCTCTGTTCAGTTAGATGGGGAGCGGCAATGAACAGCAATCTTGAAGTCTTTCCACAGATTTTCAAGGGGATTCAAGTCTGGGATTTGTCTGGGCCACTCAAGGACTTTCACATTCTTGATCTGAAGCCATTCCAGTGTTTCTTTGGCTGTATGCTTGGGGTCATTGTCCTGTTGGAACGTAAATCCTCTCCCCAGTCTAAGGCCATTTGCACTCTGAAGCAGGTTCTCATCAAGGGTTTGCCTCTGTGTGGCACCATTCATTGTTCCCTCTATCCTTACCAGTCCCCCAGTCCCTGCCACTGAAAAGCATCAACATGACATGATGCTGCCACCACCATACTTCACAATAGGGATGGTGTTAGATGGGTGATGTGCTGTGCCTGTCTTTTCCAGGCATAGCGCTTTGCATTCTGGCCAAATAGTTTATAGTTTTCTCATCACACCACAATATTTTGTCTTATGCTCTGAGTCCTTCACGGGCCTTTTTGCAAACTTTTTGTTTCCATCTGGCCACTCTCTCTGCTATAGAGACTGTTGTCCTTCTGGCAGGATCTCCCATCTCAGCCAAGGAGCTTCGTAGTTCTGTCAGAGTGGTCATTGGGTTCTTGGTCACTTTCCTGACCAACGTCTTTCTTGCCAGGTTGCTCAGTTTGGTAGGACTGCCAGCTCTAGGCAGATTCTGGGTATTCCCCCCAAAAAAAATGAACCAATGATTGAGACCACTGTGCTCTTGGAAACGTTCTACACTCGAGAAATTACACCCTTCCCCAGATATCTGCCTATCATCACAATTCTATTTCGGAGATGGTATAGCTTCTGCTCTGACATGCACTGTCAGCTGTGAGAACTTATAGTGGGACCATATATAGACAGGTGTGTTTCTTTATAAATCATGTCTGAACAATTGAATTTATCACAGGTGGACTTCAATCAAGTTGTGGTGACATCTCAAAGGATAATCAAAAGAAATTGGATGCACCTGAGCTCAATTTGGAGTGTCATAGCAAAGGGGTGTGAATAATTATGTAAATTACATTTCTGTATTTCATTTTCAAATAAATGTGCAAACATTTGTAAAAACATGTTTTTATGGGGTATTGTGTGTAGATGGGTGAGAGAGAAAAATCAATGTAACCCACGTTGAATTCAGGCTGTAACAACAACAACATGTAGAATAAGTCAAGTGGTATGAATACTTTCTGAAGGCACTGTAGGGGCTTGGCATGGCAAGGCATTGGAGCTGGACTCTGGCTCTCTGGCCGTTCCAGCCACCAGCACGTCAGTGCATCTCAGCTCTTTACAAGATTGCTTGTGTAATGCCATCTGTATTCAGGGGATGAGTGCCTACATTTTGCACCCAGGCAAAGAGAGAGAGAGAGAGAGGGAGAGAGGGAGGGAGAGAGACAGACGGAGGGAGAGAGACAGACGCAGAGAGAGAGAGAGAGAGAGAGAGAGAGAGAGAGAGAGAGAGAGAGAGAGAGAGAGAGAGAGAGAGAGAGAGAGGAGAGAGAGAGAGAGAGAGAGAGAGAGAGAGAGGGAGAGAGAGACAGACGAGAGAGAGAGAGAGAGAGAGAGAGAGAGAGAGAGAGAGAGAGAGAGAGAGAGAGAGAGAGAGAGAGAGAGAGAGAGCTCCTGTCCAGCAGCCATAAATCCACATTGCTTTTTCTCTGCTCTCACTCTACCTCTTGTCCTTCTCGTAAAGGAAAACAAATGCACCAATGTGATGTTACAGTACAGATATGTGAATTGGGTGAAGATTCCAAAAAGAGAATCAATTCAACACCACGGAGATCTCTTACTATTGTTGATTTTTCTTTTGACATTTTCACACAATCCTTCCATTTACAAGTGTTCACATTTATGAGTATTCATCTGGAAGTACTGCTATATGCTAAATTAATCACAAAGTCTGAGGCTTGATTGCACTGATTGAAACAGCAATCTCTTTAGAATGATGTGGGAAAAATCCATTGTTACCTATAATAGCACTTTCCATTTTGGACCGAGCTGTGTTTTTAATTACTATACATGGTGAATTAGCTAATGAATAATGAATGGTATTCCACACGCTAAGTGCTCCGACTGCTAATGCACTGAACCTTTCTTTTTCTCTCCATCTCTCCTCCTCTCTCTCTGTCTCTCTCGCTCGCTCTCCCTCGCTCTCCCTCGCTCTCAGTTGATTAGGTTTCCCTCTGTAAGGCATTATCTAGTGTGTTGAAGAGATAGTTCCAGTCCTCCTTCTCTATCTATGTACCTGGTTTGTATTGAACAGTAATATATGACTGCTGGCTGGGCGGGCAGCAGCAGCAGCATAGACACAGCATGAGGTCCATCAGTATTGTGGAGATAGATGGCATGTCAAAAGACAACATATGTAATCCTCCACCACTACAGAGATGACAACGTTTCTATGAGAAGGGTTTTGTGCACACACACACACACACACACACACACACACACACACACACACACACACACACACACACACACACACACACACACACACACACACACACACACACACACACACACACACAGACACACACACACAGAGACACATGCTTTGAAGCGCAGACACACACAACACACACATGGTGTCACCTCAAAGAGGTTTAATCTCTCCCCGCTCTCTCCGCGTCCCCCTGGACTTCCAGACCTCAATCTTCTTGCTTTAACCTGAGCTTCATGTGTTTCCGGCAGAAATATCAAAGCAGATTACTATGAAGAAAGGAGAATAGAAAACCACAAATTCACACTGCTGAGACGTTTCCTAATTCTTTATTCATTCAGCCCAAATATATTTGATGGTTTAGTTTTTACTGATTCTTTAATCCTCTGTTCAACCTTCATAATAGTGAAGATAATTATAGTTGTCTGCTTGAGGTGAATTGAATTTCTTTGCTGAAAGTGACTGTATGTCGTAGGTTGAGGTGTGCTGGAAGACGATGAGGCTCGTGTCTGGGGTGGAGTGGAGATGTGCTGAGCTATAGTTTATAGCTAACAACGTCGAGCCGCGGTGCTGACTGGTAATTTATGCATTGGAACATGGTGCACTAAGATCAGCAACGATTTTTTAATCACCTCATAATTACTTTTCGGTTTCTCAGGGAATCATTGTAACAAGTACTATGTGCCATTTGGTAACAAGCTGTTGTGATGAGTTATTCCTCTCTGGTTGACTACAGTACCAAGAGGTGGTTTTGATATCTCTACTCCAATCTGATATTCAGTGTCCACATGGGGCAAACAACAGGGGCTATACATTTGATGTGATAATGCCATGTAGGTGGATATTTTTTCTCTCAGATATTGTATGAATGGAATCAACCTCTCTGGTATGCTTGGTAAGGATCCGATGTGTAATGGCAGACACACTGTATCAGGCATTAACATCCTACAGCAAATAGCATCTGTTTTGATTATCCTGCAGTCTAATGTTGGTTCGTCACAGCACAGCGACAGAATGCTACTGTCCTTTTCATCTCCCTGCACACCGATGGTCTGAATGCATAGCCAAACAGCTGTGACAGGGCAGAAGACAGGATACACCCTAGTGAACTAATCCCTCTCTCAAAATGTGCATTTTACATGCTGTAGTCAGTGGTATCCTGCCAAGATGGCCGCCGAGGCGCTCGCATTGTGCTGTTTGACTTTCATTTAGAATCTCCCTCAACACCCTCTGACTGACTGATTGACTGACCGACTGACCCTCTGACTGATTGACTGACCGACTGACTCTGACAGACTGACCCTCTGACCGACTGGCCGACCCTCTGACTGACTGGCCGACCCTCTGACTGACTGGCCGACCCTCTGACCGACTGGCCGACCCTCTGACTGACTGACCGACCCTCTGACTGACTGGCCGACCCTCTGACCGACTGGCCGACCCTCTGACTGACTGGCCGACCCTCTGACTGACTGGCCGACCCTCTGACCGACTGGCCGACCCTCTGACTGACCCTCTGACTGACTGACCCTCTGACTGACTGGCCGACCCTCTGACCGACTGGCCGACCCTCTGACTGACTGGCCGACCCTCTGACTGACTGGCCGACCCTCTGACTGATTGACTGACCGACCCTCTGACTGACTGACTGACCCTCTGACCGACTGGCCGACCCTCTGACTGACTGGCCGACCCTCTGACCGACTGGCCGACCCTCTGACTGACTGGCCGACCCTCTGACTGACTGGCCGACCCTCTGACTGATTGACCGACTGACTGACGAACAGACTGGCCGACCCTCTGACCGACTGGCCGACCCTCTGACTGACTGGCCGACCCTCTGACTGATTGACTGACTGACTGACTGACCAACCGACTGACTGACTGACCAACCGACTGACTGACTGACCAACCGACTGACTGACTGACCAACCGACTGACTGACTGACCAACCGACTGGCAACCGACTGACTGATTGACTGACTGACTGACTGACCAACTGACTGACTGACTGACCAACTGACTGACTGACCAGCCGACTGACTGACTGACCAACCGACTGGCCGACCGACCGACTGACTGACTGACTGACTAACTGACTAACTGACCGACATGGTGCTTGGGACACGTGGGTTTATTGTGGTGAAGTCAGATTCTCAATTGTTTAATCGATGAATTAAAGGTGCTTTTCATTACCAGTCTTTTAAATGTTAACAAGTCCCTCCTCTCTGACGTCCTCAAGCTTTCTGTCATGGCAGATGTGTTGGTCTTCAGACCAATTGCAGGTCAGTTTGCATAAAGCATTTGTAAATCCTTCACAGTGATGATGTGTCGGATATGTGAAAGTCCTTCATATTGTCTTCCTGAAGATACACTTAGAGGTCATCATAAACAATCTGCCATCATCATCATTGGCTCATCCCAGATTGGCCAATCATGTCAGTCCTAGAAGATTTGCATATTGCTGATGTGGCTGTCTGGAAGTGGAAGGTTGACCTGTTGTTTATGAGGATGTCACCTTGCTGAATGTATATATATGTTTTATAGCCAGATGAGACTGCATTATGTAAGACTGTATTCTAACCATTGTGTTGCACCACAAGGTATTTATCTGGTCATTCGATGTCATTTACACACATTCTATAGTAAAATACCAGGAGCTAATGAATCGTTTAGCCTAGAATGCTAATAGGTTGCATCCTTAGATACACAGATGATTCATGCAGTGCTTTATCATGCCCTACTCTTGCTTTCAAGTGTGATCTGTTCAGTAGCAGTCATGTGGTGGGAGTAGATCTGTGTTGCTCTGACCTGTGACTAGAATACTAACGCTTCTCCAACATTCAGACACAAAAACAGCCAACCCAACCCAGCCCGCCCCTCCCCGCCACCCAGGGCGTACTGTCTGATCCCACTACACTCTCACACACACACACACACACACACACACACACACACACACACACACACACACACACACACACACACACACACACACACACACACACACACACACACACACACACACACACACTCTGATGCCCCCACAGGGACAGAGACAGCCCCCTAAACACAGAGAGATCTCAGCAGATTATTTATCCCTGCAATTATCCTAATGGAGCATCGGCATTAGGTCATATGTGGCCAGATTGAATTATCACTGGTAGCTGTGAGTCTCCCTTTATCTCAGTCTTATTCAACACTAGAACACAGAAAGAACCGACTTCCACACAGAACAATGTACCAAACCATACACCGCAGTACCTGTATCTCTGTCCTTGTTCTTGTCTATTCAAGTTCTGTGTTATGTCACGTTTCATGTTTTGATTGGACCCCAGGAAGAGTAGCTGCTGCGTGAGAAGCAGCTTAATGGGGATCCTAATACATGAAATCATAAAGAAATATCAGCCTGTATCACAATACAACACCAGCATACAGTAGGAGTCTCCTTTATGCAGCAACACGCGCACAACATGAGCTAATGCAGTGTGGCTGTGAACGTGCCACTTCCCAGACATTATCTTGCCATTGATGAGGTCTGGCTGGGATGAACTGAAAGGGAAACTCCATGTGAAGGCTACAGTGGGAAGTTGAGCTCGCTTCGTTGTGACCTTTACAGGGTTTTACCCGTTGTCTGACTTTCTGCTGTGACCTATATCAAATGACGGCGGTTGGATTTTGCCCTCGTTGCCGTCCTCTATTTCAACGTGATTACAGATTCTGGTTTGATTGCCCTTCGTTTTAATTTCCAAAGCTAATACGCTTACGCCATCTGGGATTGGTTTAGTCTGCTTTAGGATTGGGTTCATGCCAGGTCTGGTCAGAGAATCAATCCGTACATTACCATCCAGTAATAAACTG
This sequence comes from Oncorhynchus keta, assembly GCF_023373465.1. NCBI lineage: Eukaryota > Metazoa > Chordata > Actinopteri > Salmoniformes > Salmonidae > Oncorhynchus > Oncorhynchus keta. Next base: position 254,523 of record NW_026283646.1, read on the forward strand.
ATGATGTTTACCATGTGACCAACGATAGATCTCACTGCTGAGCGTGAGCCTAGTTCATGATAAGGAGCCTTATTAACCCAGTTCACAAAAGAACAAACAGATCAAAATGACTCTCGTCTTACTGAGGGAATGACAATGCTTCACTTACTGTCTGGAAAAGAATGAGAGTCTTACAGTACATTTTTCATAGGTTTTTCAGCATTTGCCTTTCCTCAGAATGATCACTTGAATACAGGAAAAATAGCTAATGTTCAAATGTGCAAACGCTTCAGTCTGCTGAGCTTCAGCACGACATATGTGGCAAAGAATTCACATTCATCTTGTTCAGTTATAAATGCTTTGCAGATCCATCCTCCTGAACAGGTCACTGGACTAAAACGGTAGCATGCAAGCAAGTTGTGTGTTTCTGCCTGAGGTTAATAAATGTCTAACAGTGATGCAAGCCTTTATTTGATGTATTTCTTATTCATATTTATTTTTTTAGACTATATTTCCCATCTTTATAATTGACCCCTAACCCTACTACCCCTCCCCTAATAGGAGTAAACTCATTAAATATATGTTCCTTCTTTATAATTGACCCCTAACCCTACTACCCCTCCCCTAATAGGAGTAAACTCATTAAATATATGTTCCTTCTTTATAATTGACCGCTAACCCTACTACCCCTCCCCTAATGGGAATAAACTCATTAAATATATGTTCCTTCTTTATAATTGACCCCTAACCCTACTACCCCTCCCCTAATAGAGTAAACTCATTAAATATATGTTCCTTCTTTATAATTGACCCCTAACCCTACTACCCCTCCCCTAATGGGAATAAACTCATTAAATATATGTTCCTTCTTTATAATTGACCGCTAACCCTACTACCCCTCCCCTAATGGGAATAAACTCATTAAATATATGTTCCTTCTTTATAATTGACCGCTAACCCTACTACCCCTCCCCTAATGGGAATAAACTCATTAAATATATGTTCCTTCTTTATAATTGACCCCTAACCCTACTACCCCTCCCCTAATAGAGTAAACTCATTAAATATATGTTCCTTCTTTATAATTGACCCTAACCCTACTACCCTCCCTAATAGGAGTAAACTCATTAAATATATGTTCCTTCTTTATAATTGACCCCTAACCCTACTACCCCTCCCCTAATAGAGTAAACTCATTAAATATATGTTCCTTCTTTATAATTGACCCCTAACCCTACTACCCCTCCCCTAATAGAGTAAACTCATTAAATATATGTTCCTTCTTTATAATTGACCCCTAACCCTACTACCCCTCCCCTAATAGGAGTAAACTCATTAAATATATGTTCCTTCTTTATAATTGACCCCTAACCCTACTACCCCTCCCCTAATAGAGTAAACTCATTAAATATATGTTCCTTCTTTATAATTGACCCCTAACCCTACTACCCCTCCCCTAATAGAGTAAACTCATTAAATATATGTTCCTTCTTTATAATTGACCCCTAACCCTACTACCCCTCCCCTAATAGAGTAAACTCATTAAATATATGTTCCTTCTTTATAATTGACCACTAACCCTACTACCCCTCCCCTAATAGAGTAAACTCATTAAATATATGTTCCTTCTTTATAATTGACCCTAACCCTACTACCCTCCCCTAATAGAGTAAACTCATTAAATATATGTTCCTTCTTTATAATTGACCCCTAACCCTACTACCCCTCCCCTAATAGAGTAAACTCATTAAATATATGTTCCTTCTTTATAATTGACCCCTAACCCTACTACCCCTCCCTAATGGGAATAAACTCATTAAATATATGTTCCTTCTTTATAATTCTAACCCTACTACATCAAACATAAAACATAATAGAAAACCACGTTTGACTCCATTCCATTCCAGCTATTACAATGAGTAAACTCATTAAGCTCCTCTAATAGAGTAAACCATTAAAGCCTAAACCCCTAACCCCTAATAGAGTAAACTCATTAAATATATGTTCCTTCTTTATAATTGACCCCTACCCCTAATAGAGTAAACTCATTAAATATATGTCTGACCCCTAACCCTACTACTAATAGAGTAAATATACTTCTTTATAATTGACATAGCCCAGATAATATATGTTCCTTCTTTATTTGACCCCTAACCCTTCTTATAGAACAGGTTTCTTTATAATTGACTAACACTAAACCCCCTAAAAGTAAACTCATTAAATATATGTTCCTTCTTTATAATTACTCACTGGGATATAAACTTTTTAAATATATGTTTTCTTTATAATTGTTTTAACCCTACTATTCTATAAAGAGTAAACTCTTAAAACAGATTACACTTTATAATTGACCCCAACCCACTTTATCCTAAATATTGACCCTAACCCTACTACGTAAACTCATTAAATATATGTTCCTTCTTTATAAGAACCCACACTCTTATTAAATAACCCATCCAGTTTATCCTCTTATGTTCCTTCTTTATAATTGACCCCCTAACCCTTTAGTAAACTCATTAAATATATGTTCCTTCTTTATAATTGACCACTAAAGCCCCTAATAGGAGTAAATCTCATTAAATATACTCTTAGTTAACCCATCCAGTTTATCCTCTTACGCGTTTAGAGTAAGCCATTAAATACACTCTATAGTTAACCCAACCAGTTTATCCTCTCCCGCGTTTAGAGAACCCACAATCTTAGTTAACCCATCCAGTTTATCCTCAGAGAACGCGTTTGGAGAACCCCACTGAGAGAGTTAACCCATCCAGTTTATCCTCTTATAGAACAGGTTTACTAAACCCCCCACAAAGATTACGTTACTCTGATATTGATTTTTTAAAAACCCATTCAGTTTATGTCAATCTTGAAACTTACACTGTAATTCCAGAGAACCCACACTCTTAGTTAACCCATTCCAGTTTATCCTCTTACGCGTTTAGAGAACCCACACTCTTAGTTAACCCATCCAGTTTATCCTCTTACGCGTTTAGAGAACCCACACTCTTAGTTAACCCATTCCAGTTTATCCTCTTACGCGTTTAGAAGAACCCACACTCTTAGTTAACCCTTAGTTAAACCATCCAGTTTATCCTCTTACGCGTTTAGAGAACCCACACTCTTAGTTAACCCATTCAGTTTATCCTCTTACGCGTTTAGAGAACCCACACTCTTAGTTAACCCATTCAGTTTATCCTCTTACGCGTTTAGAGAACCCACACTCTTAGTTAACCCATTCAGTTTATCCTCTTACGCGTTTAGAGAACCCACACTCTTAGTTAACCCATCCAGTTTATCCTCTTACGTGTTTAGAGAACCCACACTCTTAGTTAACCCATCCAGTTTATCCTCTGACGCGTTTAGAGAACCCACACTCTTAGTTAACCCATTCAGTTTATCCTCTTACGCGTTTAGAGAACCCACACTCTTAGTTAACCCATCCAGTTTATCCTCTTAAGCGTTTAGAGAACCCACACTCTTAGTTAACCCATTCAGTTTATCCTCTTACGCGTTTAGAGAACCCACACTCTTAGTTAACCCATTCAGTTGCAATCGGCTGCACCGTTCTTGGTTGCTATCTTCGCTAGAGGGGCCCTTTTGACAGAGATGCAGGATGTCAACCCTGGCCTCAGGCCCCAACCTTATCTGTTCTTCTACAATTGGAGAAATAGGTGCTTTTATGACGTGGATACAGTACCACTGGAAGCAACAGCAAACAGAACTCTTAATCTAGTTCTATAATATACAACATGTGAAAATTATGTCCTTTATGATGTGAATCGACAAGCATCCACAAACAACACTCTTAATCTAGTTCTATAATATACAACATGTGAAAATTATGTATTTTATGATGTGAATCGACAAGCATCCACAAACAACACTCTTAACCTAGTTCTATAATATACAACATGTGAAAATTATGTCCTTTATGATGTGAATCGACAAGCATCCACAAACAGCACTCTTAACCTAGTTCTATGAAGCAGTGAGAAGCACATAAAGGTAAATTATTTGTAATTTTAATCTGTAATGTTTTAGACTGCAAGGGCAACACGTACGGTATTTTAATCTAAAGAATTTCCCTAACAGATGCTCACGTACTTCTCTTTAGTGAATATTCAACACGTTCAAATGTATTTTGACATTGCAAGTTGAAAGCACCGATCCACCCTCTTACTGATGTCTATATTTAGGAGACTGGTGGGTCAGAAAGAATAAAACAGGACCAAAATGGGTATTGTAGTGCGGAGAACACAGTAACCCTGAGGCCCCTATCACAACACTGCGTGACATAAGAGCACTGCATCACTCTGAATACTACTCACTCACCGGTCCAGTTACCATGACACATCCCACACTTCCCTCCATGTCTGAGCCCATTTGAGCTTCTCCTTCATTCCTTGTGAAATGAAATGCAAAACATGATTGATTTGGCACATTAGCTTTTGTATTAGCAGACCGGGTCTTGCTACATGGTAGAAACAGGGATGGTATTGTTTGATAAAGCATGTATGTCTATCATTAGCATCGAGACAAGAGGACTGTGTGTGTAGTGAACTTACACCTGAATGAAAATTAGACCATATTATACACTGAGTGGACAAAACATTAGGAACACCTGCTTTTTCCACGACAGACAGGTGAAAGCTCTTATTGATGTCACTTGTTAAATCCACTTCAATCAGTGTAGATGAAGGGGAGGAGATGGATTAAAGAAGGATTTTCAAGCCTTGAGACAATTGAGCCATGGATTGTTTATGTGTGCCATTCAGAGGGTGAATGGGCAAGACAAAATATTTAAGTGCCTTTGAACGGGGTATGGTAGTAGGTGCCAGGTGCACCGGTTTGTGTCAAGAACTGCAATGCAGCTGGAGTTTTCACGCTCAACAGTTTCCTGTGTGTATCAAGAATAGTTCACCACCCAAAGGACATCCAGCCAACTTGACACAACCGTAGAAAGAGTCAACATGGGCCAGCATCCCTGTGGAACGCTTGGCTTGGAGTCCATGCCCTGACCAATTGAGGCTGTTCTGAGGGCAAAAAGGGGGCCACATAATGTTCCGTACACTCAGTGTATACACACTATGATACATGAAACTTATCTGCCTTCACGTTGGTATAAATGAGGCTAATTTGGATGTAGATTCTACTGAAGTTAGTTGGTGGTACTGAAAAGTCAGGCGATAACTGTAAGCTTTTCTGAGTGACAGACACAGTGATATTTTCACAGACTCCCACCACACATACATAATCAGATTTCCCTCAACTAGGGTGTTGTGTTCTACCCAATCAATCTAGAGTCCTGTGTTCTACCCAATCCATCTAGAGTCCTGTGTTCTACCCAATCCATCTAGAGTCATGTGTTCTACCCAATCCATCTAGAGTCCTGTGTTCTACCCAATCCATCTAGGGTCCTGTGTTCTATCCAATCCATCTAGAGTCCTGTGTTCTACCCAATCCATCTCGAGTCCTGTGTTCTATCCAATCCATCTAGAGTCATGTGTTCTACCCAATCCATCTAGGGTCCTGTGTTCTATCCAATCCATCTAGAGTCCTGTGTTCTATCCAATCCATCTAGAGTCATGTGTTCTACCCAATCCATCTAGAGACCTGTGTTCTACCCAATCCATCTAGAGTCCTGTGTTCTACCCAATCCATATAGAGTCCTGTGTTCTACACAATCCATCTAGAGTCATGTGTTCTACCCAATCCATCTAGAGTCCTGTGTTCTACCCAATCCATCTAGAGTCCTGTCCTGTGTTCTACCCAATCCATCTAGAGACCTGTGTTCTACCCAATCCATCTAGTGTCCTGTGTTCTACCCAATCCATCTAGAGTCATGTGTTCTACCCAATCCATCTAGAGTCCTGTGTTCTACCCAATCCATCTAGAGACCTGTGTTCTACCCAATCCATCTAGTGTCCTGTGTTCTACCCAATCCACCTAGAGTCCTGTGTTCTACCCAATCAATCTAGAGTCCTGTGTTCTACCCAATCCATCTAGAGTCCTGTGTTCTACCCAATCCATCTAGAGTCCTGTGTTCTACCCAATCCATCTAGAGTCCTGTGTTCTACCCAATCCATCTAGAGTCCTGTGTTCTACCCAATCCATCTAGAGTCCTGTGTTCTACCCAATCCATATAGAGTCCTGTGTTCTACCCAATCCATCTAGTGTCCTGTGTTCTACCCAATCCACCTAGAGTCCTGTGTTCTACCCAATCAATCTAGAGTCCTGTGTTCTACACAATCCATCTAGAGTCATGTGTTCTACCCAATCCATCTAGAGTCCTGTGTTCTACCCAATCCATCTAGAGACCTGTGTTCTACCCAATCCATCTAGAGTCCTGTGTTCTACCCAATCCATATAGAGTCCTGTGTTCTACACAATCCATCTAGAGTCATGTGTTCTACCCAATCCATCTAGAGTCCTGTGTTCTACCCAATCCACCTAGAGTCCTGTCCTGTGTTCTACCCAATCCATCTAGAGACCTGTGTTCTACCCAATCCATCTAGTGTCCTGTGTTCTACCCAATCCATCTAGGGTCCTGTGTTCTATCCAATCCATCTAGAGTCCTGTGTTCTACCCAATCCATCTCGAGTCCTGTGTTCTATCCAATCCATCTAGAGTCATGTGTTCTACCCAATCCATCTAGGGTCCTGTGTTCTATCCAATCCATCTAGAGTCCTGTGTTCTATCCAATCCATCTAGAGTCCTGTGTTCTACCCAATCCATCTAGAGTCCTGTGTTCTATCCAATCCATCTAGAGTCATGTGTTCTACCCAATCCATCTAGGGTCCTGTGTTCTACCCAATCCATCTAGAGTCCTGTGTTCTATCCAATCCATCTAGAGTCATGTGTTCTACCCAATCCATCTAGGGTCCTGTGTTCTACCCAATCCATCTAGAGTCCTGTGTTCTACCCAATCCATCTAGAGTCCTGTGTTCTACCCAATCCATCTAGTGTCCTGTGTTCTACCCAATCCATCTAGAGTCCTGTGTTCTACCCAATCCATCTAGAGTCCTGTGTTCTACCCAATCCATCTAGAGTCCTGTGTTCTACCCAATCCATCTAGAGTCCTGTGTTCTACCCAATCCATCTAGAGTCCTGTGTTCTACCCAATCCATCTAGAGACCTGTGCTCTACCCAATCCATCTAGAGTCCTGTGTTCTACCCAATCCATATAGAGTCCTGTGTTCTACACAATCCATCTTGAGTCATGTGTTCTACCCAATCCATCTAGAGTCCTGTGTTCTACCCAATCCATCTAGAGATCTGTGTTTAACCCAATCCATCTACAGACCTGTGTTCTACACAATCCATCTAGAGTCATGTGTTCTACCCAATCCATCTAGAGTCCTGTGTTCTACCCAATCCATCTAGAGTCCTGTGTTCTACCCAATCCATCTAGAGACCTGTGTTCTACCCAATCCATCTAGAGTCCTGTGTTCTACCCAATTCATATAGAGTCCTGTGTTCTACACAATCCATCTAGAGTCATGTGTTCTACCCAATCCATCTAGAGTCCTGTGTTCTACCCAATCCATCTAGAGTCCTGTCCTGTGTTCTACCCAATCCATCTAGAGTCCTGTGTTCTACCCAATCCATCTAGTGTCCTGTGTTCTACCCAATCCATCTAGAGTCATGTGTTCTACCCAATCCATCTAGAGTCCTGTGTTCTACCCAATCCATCTAGAGTCCTGTGTTCTACCCAATCAATCTAGAGTCCTGTGTTCTACCCAATCCATCTAGAGTCCTGTGTTCTACCCAATCCATCTAGAGTCCTGTGTTCTACCCAATCCATCTAGTGTCCTGTGTTCTACCCAATCCATCTAGAGTCCTGTGTTCTACCCAATCCATCTAGAGTCCTGTGTTCTACACAATCCATCTAGAGTCATGTGTTCTACCCAATCCATCTAGAGTCCTGTGTTCTACCCAATCCATCTAGAGACCTGTGTTCTACCCAATCCATCTAGAGTCCTGTGTTCTACCCAATCCATCTAGAGTCCTGTGTTCTACACAATCCATCTAGAGTCATGTGTTCTACCCAATCCATCTAGAGTCCTGTGTTCTACCCAATCCATCTAGAGTCCTGTCCTGTGTTCTACCCAATCCATCTAGAGACCTGTGTTCTACCCAATCCATCTAGTGTCCTGTGTTCTACCCAATCCACCGAGAGTCCTGTGTTCTACCCAATCAATCTAGAGTCCTGTGTTCTACACAATCCATCTAGAGTCATGTGTTCTACCCAATCCATCTAGAGTCCTGTGTTCTACCCAATCCATCTAGAGTCCTGTGTTCTACCCAATCCATCTAGAGACCTGTGCTCTACCCAATCCATCTAGAGTCCTGTGTTCTACCCAATCCATATAGAGTCCTGTGTTCTACACAATCCATCTAGAGTCATGTGTTCTACCCAATCCATCTAGAGTCCTGTGTTCTACCCAATCCATCTAGAGATCTGTGTTTAACCCAATCCATCTACAGACCTGTGTTCTACCCAATCCATATAGAGTCCTGTGTTCTACAATCCATCTAGTGTCCTTGTCTACCCAATCAGTCCTGTGTCAATCAATCTAGAGTCTGTGTTCAGACAATCCATCTAGAGTCATGTGTTCTACCCAATCCATCTAGAGTCCTGTGTTCTACCCAATCCATCTAGAGTCCTGTGTTCTACCCAATCCATCTCGAGTCCTGTGTTCTATCCAATCCATCTAGAGTCATGTGTTCTACCCAATCCATCTAGGGTCCTGTGTTCTATCCAATCCATCTAGAGACCTGTGCTCTACCCAATCCATCTAGAGTCCTGTGTTCTACCCAATCCATATAGAGTCCTGTGTTCTACCCAATCCATTTAGAGACCTGTGTGTTACCCAATCCGTCTAGTGTCCTGTGTTTATTTTAGCAAGATGTTATCCTGTATTTTAAGCCTAATCCAGAATGAGAAGTACACCAACAATGAAATCCATTGCCTGAGGATTGTGTTGCACTATCTGACATAAACCAAAAAGGGGACAGTTTGATGAAAAAGCCTCAAATAAAGGTTCAAAACACATGATTACGCAAAACACGTCATTATTTTAATCATTGTTGGAATTGTGTACGGTCTCTAATGTGGCACATTGCTTATCTTGTTTCATGTGTCATATTAGTCTCAATCAGACAATCACATTATATTATTCACGCATATGAGAGCTGATTGCTCCTTTTTTATGCTCTTGTGATCACAGCATCTTAAAATAGATCTCTTGTATACATGTCATGATCATGAGTACATTCCGCTACTTGTCTACAGCAGGGTTCGCTAACTGAATCTAGTTGATCCCTGGTCTACGGTCTGAGATCATGTACTGACGGCCCTCGGGTTGAATCTAGTTGATCCCTGGTCTACAGTCTGAGATCATGTACTGACGGCCCTCAGGTTGAATCTAGTTGATCCCTGGTCTACAGTCTGAGATCATGTACTGACGGCCCTCGGGCTGAATCTAGTTGATCCCTGGTCTACGGTCTGAGATCATGTACTGACGGCCCTCGGGTTGAATCTAGTTGATCCCTGGTCTACAGTCTGAGATCATGTACTGACGGCCCTCGGGCTGAATCTAGTTGATCCCTGGTCTACGGTCTGAGATCATGTACTGTATGGCCTCTCGGTAATGTTTTGGTTTTCACATTGATTACATTGCTGAACTTTTGACCTTGCTTGCTGTGCCAAACAAATACTGTATGTTGGTCTGTAATTGAAATCAAGCACACAAGTGTATACTTTGACTGTAGACGTACACAGTTACACAGTTTCTCACAGCAGGAAAATAATCCTGCATCAACAGGAAATAGAAGTTATGTGGATTATAATTCAGGGATATTTTTGAAAAAGGTTGATGCATTTTTAGTTAGGATAGATGAAGTCTGATACTTTAAAGTGGAAATTACAAACTTTAGAAGCCCTTTTTAAATCTGGAATTTGCATTTCCTGTTGCCCAGGAAAATGATCTGTGACAACACAGTGATCAAATGAAGAGAGCACCTCTCTATTAGACCATGTAACTTTCAGCATCTTAAAATAGATCACCTTACCTCCCGTCCCGACAAGCATTAAAAAAACACCTGTTCCTCGCTAAATGTTCAGTGTTTTTCAATTCATTATTAGAACAATTGTAAAAACCTTTTCATAGTGAGTGTGAGAGATTTGTTTTCATTCACGACAATATACAGTGGATTCCAAAATAATTGGATCCCTTGGATAAAGATGATAAAAATAGACTGTATGAAATAAATTATACAAATACTGAGCTACACTACATGGCCAAAAGTATGTGGATTCAACTACACCTGTTGCTGACAGCGTATAAAATCGAGCACACAGCCATGCAATCTCCATAGACAAAAACATTTGAAGTTGAATGGCCTGTGCTGAAGAGCTCAGTGACTTTCAACGTGACACAGTCATAGGATGCCACCTTTCCAATAAGTCAGTTCACATTTCTGCCCTGCTAGAACTACCCTGGTCAACTGTAAGTGCTGTTATTATGAAGTGGAAATGTCTAGGAGCAACAACGGCTCAGCTGTGAAGTGGTAGGCCACACAAGCTCACAGAACGGGACCGCCGAGTGCTGACGCGCGTAGTGCGTAGGGAATCGTCTGTCCTGGGTTGCAACACTCACTACCGATTTCCAAATTATCTCTGGAAGCAACTTCAGCACAATAACTGTTTGTCGAGAGCAATGTTCCCTCTGATTCTTTCCAGCACTGAGCAAATTTCAGGTCTGCTGAGTGCAAACTTCTAGCTTAGCATTTACTGTGAACACTGAGGCTGTCCCTGCTCTCTGTTACAGGAGCCATGTAGCCATGTAGGCTACTGTGGCTATTTGATCATACTGTAGGCCTACCAGAATGGCCCACCATCAAAAACAATGGAGAAAATGAATCCCATAATGTTTTAACATGGAAATAGCTGTTCTATCATTCAGCCTACAGTAGCACCCAATGTGTTGTGTTCAATGTAGACCTACGTTCCATGATACCCGCAGGGCTTGACATGAACCTGTTTATCAACTTGTCCTTCAGTAGCAGCAGCTTGTATGTGAGTGGGTGTGTGTAGAGTCAGTGTAAATGTATGTGCATATTATGTGTGAGAGATAAAATGATGGAGTGCGTGAGTTTGTAGGGCCCTGTGAGTGTGTATAGAGTCAGTGTAAATACTGAAATAAAATGTCAATAAAGATATAAGGTAAACTTATGTTGTTCGATGCAAGAAACCCCTTAACAAAATAAAATACATTATTATTCTCATACCATTATTAAATAGAATCAGATAAATGATGCTACCCTCTGCCTATTGGCCACTTATTCGAGCCTGTCTCAAAATGCAACAATGCTCCTTTAAGACAAAAAAAAGCTCTTTACCTGACTCACTTTTCAAATATGCCTAGAAATGTATACATTTTGTGCTCTTGTAGGAAGCAATCACTCCCCTATTGCTGACTACAAATGATCTATAACTGGGCTAATAACTCACTAACTAGCAGAGGATATCAATAAAATGTACAGTTGTGGCGACATTCAGCTCTTGTGTTGATTGGGGGAAAAAAGAGCATCTACTCATGACTGCTCATGCTGTAAACACAGTCCAGTTCAAAGTAAATGGCCCAGATTCATATATGGCAATGGTCTATTTGCATATAGGCCTACTGCAGGTCTGATTGTTTATGCCGCGCTGGTCTGTGAAGAGTACGGGCTGAGTAGTGCGTGTCAATGTAATAGAATCCTACTCCGATACGTTCTGCCTACAACAAAATCTCTTGCATAGTTTGTTTTGTTTCGGTATGTTGCATTGAAAGTGGCTAATATTGCGTTGATTCGATCACAATTGCCACAGTAAAGGGAAATGTTGATAGTGTTAACAGGGAAAGCTCTAGAACAGTGGTCACCACCCTTTTCTGAGTCAAGGTCACTTTCTGAGTCAAAATGCAAGCCGAGAACTACCGCTCAGATTTTTTTTTTTTTTAACATGACTTAAAAACGTAAGCCTCCCAAGTGGTGCAGTGGTCTAAGGCACTGCATCGCAGTGCTTGAGGCGTCACTACAGACCCAGGTTCGATCCCAGCCTGTGTCAACCAGGAGATCCATGAGGTGGCCTTTGCTTTTTTATTTTTTTATTTCACTGGGCTGATGGTGCCTGCATCTGATGGTCAGTCTCAGTGAAGAGAAAGAGCAGCAGACTGAGGGTCAGTCTCAGTGGAGAGAAAGAGCAGCAGACTGAGGGTCAGTCTCAGTGGAGAGTCAGTCTCAAGAGCAGCAGACTGAGGGTCAGTCTCAGTGGAGAGAGAGAGCAGCAGACTGAGGGTCAGTCTCAGTGGAGAGAAAGAGCAGCAGACTGAGGGTCAGTCTCAGTGGAGAGAAAGAGCAGCAGACTGAGGGTCAGTCTCAGTGGAGAGAAAGAGCAGCAGACTGAGGGTCAGTCTCAGTGGAGAGAAAGAGCAGCAGACTGAGGGTCAGTCTCAGTGGAGAGAAAGAGCAGCAGACTGAGGGTCAGTCTCAGTGGAGAGAAAGAGCAGCAGACTGAGGGTCAGTCTCAGTGGAGAGAAAGAGCAGCAGACTGAGGGTCAGTCTCAGTGGAGAGAAAGAGCAGCAGACTGAGGGTCAGTCTCAGTGGAGAGAAAGAGCAGCAGACTGAGGGTCAGTCTCAGTGGAGAGAAAGAGCAGCAGACTGAGGGTCCGTCTCAGTGGAGAGAAAGAGCAGCAGACTGAGGGTTAGTCTCAGTGGAGAGAAAGAGCAGCAGACTGAGGGTCAGTCTCAGTGGAGAGAAAGAGCAGCAGACTGAGGGTTAGTCTCAGTGGAGAGAAAGAGCAGCAGACTGAGGGTCAGTCTCAGTGGAGAGAAAGAGCAGCAGACTGAGGGTCAGTCTCAGTGGAGAGAAAAGAGCAGCAGACTGAGGGCAGCAGACTGAGGGTTAGTCTCAGTGGAGAGAAAGAGCAGCAGACTGAGGGTCGTCTCTCTCCCTCTGCTCTCCCTTTCCTCCACTGACACTGAACACAAAGAGACACCGTGTTTCAGCTGATGGCCAAACTGGAGTCGCACCGCATTATTTCTGCCTCATGTACAAATTCATGTTGTTCCTCTTATGAACAGAGAAAGTGAAATATTCCTTGACGTAAAAAAATACCCAAACTGCTAAAAATAACAAGAAGGCAAGTCTATAGACTTTCCTACTCATTCATTACTGCTGCAGTGCTTGTTGTAGCGCTGAGTGGAAATAGGAAGAACCCGCATTTCATGGCTTATAAAAGAGTGGAATACAAAGTGTTGACAGTGCTGAGTAAGAACTGAAACGTGAACTCAGGCATAAAAACAGCATCTCTTTGCTGTAGCTTTCTTTTATGCCTGCTACGTTACTGCAGACATGGTAATCTGAGCCGTCCGATTGGCCAGCGGTAGGACTATAGTGCACTTGATTTGCTCTCTGGGCCCCCCCGGAAGACAGAGTTTGTACCTTCAGCCCGAGACAAATAAAAAATATTGGATCACAAGGTTTTATTGTTTAGTTTTCTACAGAAATGTTTGTCGATCAACTAGGAATGCCACTGCTTAGAATGTGGACCACTGCTCTAGAATGCCTTGGTGGCCACTGCTCTAGAATGCCTTGGTGGCCACTGCTCTAGAATGCCTTGGTGACCACGGCTCTAGAATGCCTTGGTGGCCACTGCTCTAGAATGCCTTGGTGACCACTGCTCTAGAATGCCTTGGTGACCACTGCTCTAGAATGTCTAGAGTGTAGTTCAATCTTATGCTTCTCTCTGTGGGCTGATATTTCTGTGTCTTTTAGAGGGAACTTTGGTCAGGAGCTTCATGAAATTGGTATCCATGGCTGGAGTGGTATAAAGCTCGCTGGAGCAGTGGAAACGCCTTCTCTGGAGTGATGAATCACGCCTCACCATCTGGCAGTCCCATGGACAAATCTGTGTTTGGCGGATGCCAGAAGAACACTACCTGCCCCAATGCATAATGCCAACTGTAAAGTTTGGTGGAGGATGAATAATGTTCTGGAGCTGTTTTTCATGGTTCAGGCTGCTCAGTTCCAGTGAAGGGAAATCTTAACGCTACAGCATACAATGACTTTCTAGACAATTCTGTGCTTCCAACTTTGTGGCTACAGTTTGGGAAGGCCCTTTCCTGTTTCAGCATGACAATACCCTCATGCTCAACATGAGGTCCATACAGAAATGTATCAAGTACCAGGACATTTTAGCCAACAACCTGGTTGCCTCTGCCAGGAGGCTGAAACTTGGCCGCAAGTGGATCTTCCAGCAAGACAATAACCCCAAGCGCACATCAACATTTTATTTTGGCACTTACCTGTATATTATTACCCAACAGAAACTATTCTGAGTCAATGCTTTTGTCACCATTCATGTTTTTCCATAGGCTTTCCTCCCTGCAATCAGCCATTTAAAGAGATGAGGCTGCTATGCAGAGTGGATTTAGCGTAATGCCCGGCTTGACAAAACCAACCCCTGCCTGATTCTGTCTGTCATGCAGTTAACCAAACACCACAGCATCAACATAAGAACCTACATTGTTACCCAACAGAAACGATTCTGCGTCAATGCTTTTGTCACTATTTGTGTTTTTCCATAGGCCTCCTTCCCTGCAATCAGCCATTAAAGAGACGGGGCTGCTATGCAGAGTGGTTGTAGCGTAATGCCGGCTTGACAAAAGGAACCCCTGCTAGGCCGTGGCCTGATTCCGTCTGACGCCCCCAGTGGAAGTGTCTCTTGGCGGGCTTCTCACACCGCTCTGGAGTGGCATCTCTGCTGGTGCTAACCACTTTCACAGGGGCATATTTAGAGATTCATTTCCCACTGATTAAATCACCCACTCGGCCAACGCTGGAAAACGCATTTCCACATCGCTCACAATTTTCACCGTTTAGAAAACACCTGTCAAAACAGAGTCGTTTTCTATGCCTCCGGGTCCCTCTGAAAGAGACGATTGCTGATATGACTTGAGTTAGAGAAGCTGAGGAGAGATGAGAATGTTAAAGGGCCTTGAAAAACCTTGTTCACTTTTATATTTGACATAATGAGCATTGCTCGTTTATTGTGAGTAGAAACATGTTTGGTATGTGCTAATATATTTCACTCTACATCTCTATCTATTATATTACACATTTTACTCTCTCATGGTAAATGATGCTGTTATATCAGGAGAATATTAGACATAGTTTCTTATGGTGAAAAACAGTGCATTCGGAAACTATTCAGACCCCTTGACTTTTTCCACATTTTGTTACCTTACAGACTTATTCTAAAATGGATTAAATATTGTTTTACCTCATCAATCTAAACACAATACCCATAATGACATAGCGAAAACAGTTTAGACATTTTTGCAAATTTAATTTATAAAGAAAACCAAAATGTTAAATTTACATAAGTATTCAGACCCTGTACGCTGTATGTTGTTGAAGCACCGTTGGCAGCGATTACAACCTTGATTCTTCTTGGGTATGATGCTACAAGCTTGGCACACCTGTACTTGGGGAGTTTCTCCCATTCTCTGCAGATCCTCTCATGCTCTGTCAGGTTGGATGCGGAGTGTTGCTGAACAGCTTTTTTCAGGTCTCTACAGAGATGTTCGATCGGGTTCAAGTTCGGGCTCTGGCTGGGTCACTCAAGGACATTCAGAGACTCGTCCCGAAGCCACTCCTGTGTTGTCTTGACTGTGTGCTTAGGGTCGTTATCCCGTTGGAAGGTGAACCTTCGCCCATGTCTGAGGTCCTGAGTGCTCTGGATCAGGTTTTCGTCAAGGGTCTCTATGAACTTTGCTCCATTCATCTATCGCTCGATCCTGAATACTCTCCCAGTCCCTGCCTCTGAAAAATATTCCCACAGCATGATGCTGCCACCAACGTGCTTCACCGTAGGGATGGTGCCAGGTTTCTTCCAGATGTGAGGCTTGGGATTCAGGGCAAAAAGTACAATCTTGGTTTCATCAGACCAGATCATTTTTTCTCAGAGGAACTAAGCCATGAGGTCGAAGGTACCAAAATAATTGTCCCCATACAGTGGATCATTCATAAAGACAGGATTGTTTTTTGTCGAGGCACAGATCTGTAGAAAGGTACCAAAATATTTTTTGGGACCTTCAATACTGCAAAAATATTTTGAAGGTCCCGAAACAATGCAAAAATATGGTTTAGTTCTTGCTCTGACGTGCACTGCCAACTATGGGACCTTATATAGACAGACGTGTGTGCCTTTGCAAATCATGTCCAATCAATTCAATTTCGCACAGATGGTTGTAAAAACATCAAGTTGTAAAAACATCTTAGGGATGATCAATGGAAACAGGATGCACCTGAGTTCGATTTTGAGTCTCATAGTTAAGAGTTTGAATACTTATATTATATATGAATACTTATATTATATATGAATACTTATATTATATATGAATACTTACAAGGAATTTCTGTTATTTTATTTTTATACATTTGCAAAAATGTCTTAAAACCTGTTTTTGCATTGTTGTTTAGGGTATTGTGTTTAGATTGAAAAAGATTAATCAATTTTAGAATGGTCTGTAACAAAATGTGTAAAAAAACCAAGATTGCACAGTTTGTATCTGAATAATATTAGACATGTTTCAACACCTGAATGACTTATTTCCTGATTTCTAAGCTGGTAGACACGTCCTCCTCTAAAAACACTTATTGTGAGAAGTGAAATTCATCTACGTTTTGAGACTGAAAAACCAGTCCGTTTTGTGACAAATCAATTAATGAAATGAAGTATACAACAAGAGAAATCAACTGTCTGGTTTTATTGTCTTACTGAAGATTTTTTTATTTTACCTTTATTTAACCAGGCAAGTCAGTTAAGAACAAATTCTTATTTTAAATGACGGCCTAGTATCAGTGGGTTAACTGCCTGTTCAGGGGTAGAACGACAGATTTGTACCTTGTCAGCTCAGGGTTTGAACTTACAACCTTGCGGTTACTAGTCCAACGCTCTAACCACTAGGCTACCCTGCCGCCCCAAATGTACAGATGAATAATTAACTTCCCGGGTTAGGACATAAATGACAACGATTTGTATTTATTTATTGATGAGAGAGTAAAGTTCATATGGGGAGTCCTGTCCTGGGGAGTCCTGACATCCCTGACTGCTCTAATGCTCCACAGATGGACAGTGTTTATGATGACTATCTAGAATGAGTGAACATCCATCCATCACCAATGATAAGGCAACTACATTTCACCATCCCTCTTCCTCATGTAGGTCATTATCCCAGGCATGTGCATTGAGCACAGACAGTATGGTGTCCCTTCAATAGATGTTATACATTTACATAAAAATAAGTGGCATTACCCATAATTACCTTCTGTTCTGCATCTAGTTTTCTTTGCTTGTCTTATATTGTTCCACTGTCTAATCTGTTGTACATTTCTCTCTTCTCTTTACAATATTTCAGAGAGGACCACCAGTCACTGAACTATGAATGCTGATCACAATGATCTCCTCCCTCCAGCGCCAGACAATGAGAGATCCTAGGCTGAGGGGGGCTCGGTCCTACCCCCTCTTCGTGCTACTGTTGGCCCTCCAGATCCTGGCGGTGGCCGGCCTGGTGCGTGCCCAGACCTGCCCCTCTGTCTGCTCCTGCAGCAACCAGTTCAGCAAAGTGATCTGCACCCGCCGGAGCCTGCGCGATGTCCCCGACGGCATCTCAACCAACACACGTTACCTGAATCTGCAGGACAACCTCATCCAGGTGATCAAGGTGGACAGCTTCAAGCATTTACGGCACCTGGAAATCCTGCAGCTGAGCAAGAACCACATCCGCAACATCGAGATTGGCGCCTTCAACGGCCTGGCCAGTCTCAACACCCTGGAGCTGTTTGACAACCGTCTCACCACCATCCCCAATGGGGCGTTCGAGTACCTCTCCAAGCTCAAGGAGCTGTGGCTGAGGAACAACCCCATTGAGAGCATCCCGTCGTACGCCTTCAACCGGGTCCCCGCTGCGAAGACTGGACCTTGGAGAGCTCAAGCGGCTCTCCTACATCTCAGATGGAGCCTTCCAGGACCTCAGCAACCTGCGCTACCTGAACCTGGGCATGTGCAACCTCAAGGAGATCCCCAACATCCTACCCTTGGTCAGGCTGGAGGAGCTAGAGATGTCAGGGAACCAGATCTCTGTCATAGGGCCTGGCTCTTTCGCAGGGCTGGCGAACTTGCAGAAGTTATGGATGATGCACGCTCAGATCCAGACCATCGAGAGGAACTCCTTTGACGACCTCCAGTCCCTGGTGGAGCTCAACCTGGCCCACAACAACCTCACCCTGCTGCCCCATGACCTCTTCACCCCCCTGCACCGCCTGGAGAGAGTCCATCTGCACCATAACCCCTGGAACTGTAACTGTGACATCCTGTGGCTTAGCTGGTGGCTGAAGGAGACAGTGCCTGCCAACACCAGCTGCTGTGCCCGCTGCCACACCCCAGCCAGCTACAGGGGTCGCTACATCGGCGAGCTAGAGCACAGCTACTTCCAGTGCGACGTGCCTGTCATCGTGGAGCCGCCGGCGGACCGCAACGTCACAGAGGGCATGGCGGCTGAGCTCAAGTGCAGAACGAGCTCGTTGACCTCGGTCAGCTGGCTCACCCCCAACGGGTCTCTGGTGACCCACGGGGCGTACAAGGTGCGCCTGGCCGTCCTCAACGACGGGACGTTGAACTTCACCACCGTCACCATGCAGGACACGGGGACTTACACCTGCATGGTGAGCAACACGGCGGGCAACATCTCTGCCTCTGCCGTGCTCAACGTCACCTCGGTGGAGAACAGCGGCGTCACCTACTTCACCACAGTCACCGTGGAGACCACAGAGACAGTCGACGACAGCCAGACTCCTGCTCTTCCACCGATTGGCTGGGTATCATCTTCGACCACCAGGGGGCCTCCAGTCCAGACCAGGACCACAGAGCGGACCTACACCGTCTCTGTTCTGGACCTGGACGGGGAGGGGGACCGCGGCTTGGAGGAGGTGATGAAGACCACCAAGATCATCATCGGCTGCTTCGTGGCCATCACGCTCATGGCGGCCGTCTTGCTGGTCATTTTCTACAAGATGAGGAAGCAGAACCACCAGCAGGACCCCGATGGCCCCGCCTCCTCCATGGAGGTCATCACAGTGGAGGAGGAGCTTGCCGGTGTCGCTGCCATGGAGACCCACTTACACCTGCCCCCATTGGAGCATTACAACCATTACAACACTTACAGGAGCACCTACCACCACTCCCACACACAGGAACCTTTACTGATTCAAGCCAGCTCAAAAGACAATGTGCAAGAGACCCAAATCTGATTGAGATTCGTTAGAGGAATCCGATATCAGCTGTCTCATACAGGAAGTATCATGGACAGAATGGTACGGGTTAGTGAGGGAATGACTTGACACTGACTTGACTGATGATGTTAACGATCAAATGGATCAACATCTTTCAAAATGGATGTTCTATTTGAAAAAGTGTCTTTACAAAACAGAAATTATTTATTTAAAAAATATATGTCTAGTGGCTAAATCAAGAAAAACAAATCTGAATGAGCTTTTTAGCTCCAATTTTTATTTAACCTCTGTGTGATGTTGGGGGAAGAATGGTTCACTGCAAACTCATCTACGTAAATGAATTCTCTACATTCAAACCATGTTCAGATCGTTTCCAAATATGAGTGCAGCAACAGAATAGATGAACAAAGCTTCCATTTGACGATAGGGCCATTTCACATGAAAATATAATACTGCCTTGTTTGAGAATTTTTATCAAAATGTTTGAAGGTCATTATAATATCCCAGATGCCCTGGTGTTTCCTGATTCCTTTGGATATATTCACAGCCCTCGAATATTATCACAGTTACATTACATAAAACTGATGAAGAGGGAGGATCGTCGTATTACACTGTACCCTTCCTGTCACTCAAGTTAGATGAGATACAGATGTCCCCATGACTTGGCTGTTAATGAAATGAGCAGTGAGGCCAACATGCCTCGGGAACCAGACGGCCAAATGACTGAACATGCATTTTCCCGGCTCCTAATCAACAACTATACATCCTTCACTTAAATTAAGATGAAGGCTTCCCTCCCTCCCTCCCTCCCTCCCTCCCTCCCTCCCTCCCTCCCTCCCTCCCTCCCTCCCTCCCTCCCTCCCTCCCTCCCCCTCCCTCCCTCCCTCCCTCCTCCCTCCCTCCCCCCTGTCCTATCACACTCTCGCTCTCTTCTCTCTCTCCCTCCTCTCACACTGTATCTCTTTCACTCTATCACTCTCCCCCTCATACCCCCCCTCTCTCTTTTCTCACCGCTCTCTCTCTCGCTCTCATTCTTCCAACCCCTCTCCTTCACCTCTCATCCTACTCTCCGTCCCCCTTTCTCCTTTGCTCATCCTCCTCTCTTACACTCTCCTCTCTCTTCTCCTCTCTCTCTCTGTCTCTGGCACATTCGTCTCTCCTCTCGACATATCTCATTTGTCTCTCTTTAGACATGGGGGGAATGGCAGTGCAGCAGAAGATGTGGGAGAATGAAGGGGAGGCTCCACAGCCCTACAGTAATGTGTTAATGATCTAGATCAGCAGCACTGTCGCGTTACCTTGGTATCACTAGGGTCACAGACGCTCGGGGGCTGATAGCCCGTCTGTTAGCGCAGATAAAGCTTGCATGTAATTCAGCGTGACCCTGGTCGGCCAACACAGGAGGCTAACCGTCTGTACTGTCAGTCTGTAGTAAACAGGGAGGTGTAATTGCTCATTAAACTGCATCAGCAGTCCATTGGTAGGCTTCTAGATGAGCTAGAGGAGAAGTTGATCCAGCAAGCAGCTTGAAAACTCCAACCCGTATCCCTTTACACAGCAGCTAATGGAGGAGCTAGTCTTCTGATTTCTGAGAGGCTCCTACTCTGATCTTCTCGGCCATGTTTGTCAGGGAAAATACACAACCCAAGGCCTTTTGGTGGCGCCTCTCTCATCGTCCATTTATCACAACACCGCCTTGTCCTTTCTCTACTCTGTTTACACGGCGCATTTCATTTGGTAGTTGAGTGAAGGAGGGAGGAAGGGAGGGAATGAGGACAGGAGGGAGGGGTTTTGGCCCAACGTGGCCATAGGGGCAGATATTGAAGATGTGACGCAATAGCAGTGAAAAACAGATAAGGAATGAGGAGCGCAGAAATAGCCGAAGGACAGTCGCCATGGAAACACGGACCTTGTGCTGAGCGTGAGGAGGAGCAGATATGCCAGGGCTGTTGTCCCGGAGCTAACAACTGCCGCTTAACTTTACAATACAATTCCCCCAAAATCCACTGTTAGATTGCAGGCTAAAGTGCCTCGGTGAATTACAGGGGCAGGGAGTTATGCTTCAGTTGTATCCACTGAGTTAACACAACTGTGTTGACGGAGAGAATGTTTGGTACGACAGGCAGCACTTTACCAAAGTGGCTACTTAGGGACACATTTGGTTTGCATCAAAGCAGGGCACAGCCAGCTGTCATTAGCTGACATACAGTAAGCGGCCACGACTGCTTGTGTCATGCTTATGACAATACGAAGATAAGGAAAGTCTCACACTCCATATTATGCTCCCGACAACTGAATGGGTAAACGTGACCTTTTCAATATCAGGTGGTGCTGTGGCTCAGGCACTAGAGCATGGCGCTCGCAACACACCAAGGTTCTAAGTTTGATTCTCGCTGGTGCCACCCATATGTAAAATGTATGCAAGTCCCTCTGGGTAAAAGTGTCTGCTAAACGGCATAGATCACTATTGTGTTAGTATCTCCAACTGGCATCCAAATAGACTGAGTTGACTCAATACGGACATTAGTGCTCAGTGTGAAAGTCATAGGCATTTGAGTTATGGGTATATGAGCCTGTTGTTTAGTATGTACTGAGCATTACGCCAGTGGTTCATAATAAAGAAATTGCATATACAGAAGCATTCATTCACTTAAGCATCCATACTCATAAAACGTGTATCTCTGACAAGTCCATTCTGATCTATTCACTGGTTACGTCTGTATATAACTTGTAGCCTGCGGTCGTCAAACAGCACATGGACACAGCAGCAGTAGCTTCTGTTCTGGTCCGGTCCGGTCCAGTCTCACATGCAGGGGATGTTCATATCATCTATAGCCAAGGTTGACCATTCTTTCCCCTTCTAGTGATTCCTTTTCAATGCTTTCAATTCCTTTTCAATGCTTTCAATTCCTTTTCAATGCTTTAGGTGGCTGAATGCTTGACCTTTGACAGTATAGTCTACAGCCAATAAGGCTGTGAGAGATTCATTTCTATGTGGAGCTGGTGATTGGTTTATTGTGTGTTGTTCTGCCAACTGGCCATCTATG
This sequence comes from Oncorhynchus keta, assembly GCF_023373465.1. NCBI lineage: Eukaryota > Metazoa > Chordata > Actinopteri > Salmoniformes > Salmonidae > Oncorhynchus > Oncorhynchus keta. The sequence continues at coordinate 276,892 of NW_026283646.1, forward strand.
GGAGGTTACTGTATTGGGGGTTTTGTCCTTCTCTCACTTTCTGAGACAATGCTCCTCAAGTGGTACATTTATACGAGACGTATTTTCAAAATAACATGCAAAAAAAAAAAAAAAAAAAGATTTTCACATCAAAATTTTACATGTGCTTATGGATTCAAATGTAAAGAGAGTGAATGTGAGAGACTGAGGAGTCAAACGGACATCTCCGTTAGCCTCCTTCCCATACCTCTCAAGGAATACAGCGTACATTTATTGATACCAGAGATTGTAGTTCATACCCAAACACCAATAAAACATGGCTGTTTTTCCAGTATCTTGTGCAGTGCTTTTCATCTCATCATATGCTGCACTGTAAAGGAAAGTGTACACTGTTGCTACGACACATTCCCACCAAGGTGCATGAATGTAGGAACAGACTGGAAACTGTACTGTGGGAGGCATTCAGCCGCTTCCATGGGAAATGATTCTGTATTGTCAGAAATCGACACAGCAATACAGCTTTCATCAGGGTACGTGTTGTGTATTGTTAAACCACCCGGCTGAAGGCTGTGATGCAGAAAGACAAACATTTTCTATTGAACTTCCATTGTCCTTCAAGAGGGGCTGAATATGTGTCACACACACCCATGATATGCCTTGACACAGGCAAATCAGCTTCTCTCTCTCTATCTTTCTCTCTTCACTCACTCACTCTCCCGCACACACACACACACACACACACACACACACACACACACACACACACACACACACACACACACACACACACACACACACACACACACACACACACACACACACACACACACACACACACACACACACACACACACGATATACCTTGACACAGGAAAATCAGCTTCTTTCTCTCTTCACTCTCCCTCCCACACACACACACACACACACACACACACACACACACACACACACACACACACACACACACACACACACACACACACACACACACACACACACGATATACCTTGACACAGGAAAATCAGCTTCTTTCTCTCTTCACTCCCTCCCTCCCGCACACACACACACACACACACACACACACACACACACACACACACACACACACACACACACACACACACACACACACACACACACACACACACACACACACACACACACACACACACACACATATATACCTTGACACAGGAAAATCAGCTTCTTTCTCTCTTCACTCTCCCTCCCGCACACACACACACACACACACACACACACACACACACACACACACACACACACACACACACACACACACACACACACACACACACACACACACACACACAAACACTAATTTGCAGCTCCTTGAATTTGGTCGATTTATAGTGGGAGCGTGCTGATGCAGAATTTAATTAGAGAAAATGAATTGGAAAGAATAATTCCTCGCACCGGAGGAGCTTGTTTTATGAGGTCACAGGAAGGATGCAGATCGTATTAATAGAAAGAGGAAGTGCTCTTTTGACAGTGTTGCCAAATATAGACGCTTTCACTCCCTCCATTGGCTAATTCTTCTCCATCTGAGAGGCACATTCTCCTGTAACTGGCTGACTATGTCTTCACTCTGCCACACTATAGAATACTTCTCCGCTGTTTTACACTTCGGCATCACACAGTATTACTACAGGTCTGATGTGCTGCCACTTTGATTAGGGTGAGTATTGGTGAAGTGGGATACTTTCTGAAAATGTGCTTTCTGGGAAAACACTGGGAAACACATTTGGTAATAAGACACTGAATATCCTTTTTCTTAGTCTTTTCACAACCTTAAAAAGGTCCTGCACAGTCATCTTATTTCCCAAGTTAAAATAGCCTTTGAATGACCAAAACATCCACCATAATTATTTTAGGCTATTAAAATGCTTAGAACTGAAGAAATTTGACCTTTTATCTCATCGCTAGCTATTAGAAAGCCTGAAAGAACAGGCTGAGTGGGCGGGGAGCTTACATTCATGAGCTTGCCTTGACTGACAGCTATTTTAAACACCCGTGTGGTCGTTGCCAGGTAACAAGGTAAACAATGGACCACATGTCATTGATGACAAGTTAGACAATGGGCCATGGCATTCCAAGCTGAAAAAGGTACGCCTCAACCCATTTCCTCTGCTAAATGCTCTCATGGTCAACAGAGCTGATCGTGGCCTGTTGGATGTCAGAGAAAACAACAACAACACAACTGTATTTCTGTCGTTGTGTAACTAATTACACAATACAGTTGACTGATACACTTCTGCTCAAGACTGAGTAAAACTTGAGTCACCTGAGCTTAGACAATGACAGAATGTACTGGACCTGGTGCCTCTGCATAAGCAATGACCAATATGTTCACAACTGTATGTATTGATCATACATTTATTTGATCATTTACAATATACCAGCATAGTCAGAATATTGATCAACATGAACAGTCATGAGAAATGAAGGTGAGAAATAATGGTGAGACATCAATTTACCCCCCAAATATATTAGAGCCATAAGTCTAATATAGGCACCCGGCCACCATCCGATGTGCAGGACACACTGATATGTACAATTGGTAACACTCACCTCCCGTCCGAATGCTGAAAAAAACAGTACAAAATAACAACGTGATGTCATATCATGGAAAAGTGACTTAGTCTAGGAAACGCAACCAACTACAGAGAACGTAATTATACAGTCGTGGCCAAAAGTTTTGAGAATGACACAAAAATTACATTTTCACCAAGTCTGCTGCCTCAGTTTGTATGATGGCAACTTACATATACTCCAGAATGTTATGAAGAGTGATCAGATGAATTGCAATTAATTGCAAAGTCCCTCTTTGCCATGCAAATTAACTGAATCCCCCAAAAACATTTCCACTGCATTTCAGCCCTGCCACAAAAGGACCAGCTGACATCATGTCAGTCATCATGTCAGTGATTCTCTTGTTGACACGGGTGTGAGTGTTGACAAGGACAAGGCTGGAGATCACTCTGTCATGCTGATTGAGTTAACAGACTGGAAACTTCAAAAGGAGGGTGGTGCTTGGAAACTTTGTTCTTCCTCAGTCAACCATGGTTACCTGCAAGGAAACACGTGCCATCATCATTGCTTTGCACAAAAGGGTTTCACAGGCAAGGATATTGATGCCAGTAAGATTGCACCTAAATCAATCATGTATCGGATCATCAAGAACTTCAAGGAGAGCGGTTCAATTGTTGTGAAGAAGACTTCAGGGCGCCCATGAAAGTCCAGCAAGCGCCAGGACTGTCTCCTAAAGTTGATTCAGCTGTGGGATCGGTGCACCACCAGTACAGAGTTTTCTCAGGAATGGCAGCAGGCAGGTGTGAGTGCATCTGCATGCACAGTGAGGCAAAGACCTTTGGAGTATGGCCTGGTGTCAAGAAGGGCAGCAAAGAAGCCACTTCTCTCCAGGAAAAACATCAGGGAGAGACTGATATTCTGCAAAAGGTACAGGGATTGGACTGCTGAGGACTGGGGTAAAGATGAATCCCCTTTCTGATTGTTTGGGGCATCCGGAAAAAAGCTTGTCCGGAGAAGACAAGGTGAGCGCTACTATCAGTCCTGTGTCATGCCAACAGTAAAGCATCCTGAGACTATTCATGTGTGGGGTTACTTCTCAGCCAAGGGAGTGGGCTCACTCACAATTTTGCCTCAGAACACAGTCATGAATAAAGAATGGTACCAACACATCCTCCGAGAGCAACTTCTCCCAACCATCCAGGAACAGTTTGGTGATGAACAATGCCTTTTCCAGCATGATGGAGCACCTTGCCATAAGGCAAAAGTGATAACTAAGTGGCTCGGGGAACAAAACATTGATATTTTGGGTCCATGGCCAGGAAACTCCCCAGACCTTAATCCCATTGAGAACTTGTGGTCAATCATGAAGAGGCGGGTGGACAAACAAAACCCCACAAATTCTGACAAACTCCAAGCATTGATTATGCAAGAATGGGCTGCCATCAGTCAGGATGTGGCCCAGAAGTTAATTGACAGCATGCCAGGGCGGATTGCAGAGGTCTTGAAAAAGAAGGGTCAACACTGCAAATATTGACTCTTTGCATCAACTTCATGTAATTATCAATAAAAGCCTTTGACACTTATGAAATGCTTGTAATTATACTTCAGTATTCCATAGTAACATCTGACAAAAATATCTAAAGACACTGAAGCAGCAAACTTTGTGAAAATGTATATTTGTGTCATTCTCCAAACTTTTGGCCACGACTGTATATGTAAAAACAATTGCAAAGCATGCTGAGTATTGTTCTAATACACTCCGCCCCCAAACAAGGCCAATAATAACACCCAGTGTGCTTTGTAGTTCATTTAAGTATATTCATTTTTACATACACTACGGTTCAAAAGTTTGGGGTCACTTAGAAATGTCCATGTTTTTTTTAAAAATAAAAGCTCATTCTTTGTCGATTAAAATGACATCAAATTGATCAGAAATACAGTGTAGACGGTGGAACAAACTCCCTCACGACGCCAGGACAGCGGAGTCAATCACCACCTTCCGGAGACACCTGAAACCCCACCTCTTTAAGGAATACCTAGGATAGGATAAAGTAATCCTTCTCACCCCCCTTAAAAGATTTAGATGCACTATTGTAAAGTGACTGTTCCACTGGATGTCATAAGGTGAATGCACCAATTTGTAAGTCGCTCTGGATAAGAGCGTCTGCTAAATGACTTAAATGTAAATGTAGACATTGTTAATGTTGTAAATTACCATTGTAGCTGGAAACGTCTGATTTTTATGGAATATCTACATAGGCATACAAAGGCCCATTATCAGCAACCATCAGTCCTGTTCCAATGGCCATGTTCCAATGGCACATTGTGTTTATCATTTTAGGACCTGTGAACTAGACACTCTAATGTACTTGTCCTCTTGCTCAGTTGTGCACCGGGTCCTCCCACTCCTCTTTCTATTCTGGTTAGAGCCAGTTTGCGCTGTTCTGTGAAGGGAGTAGTACACAGCGTTGTACGAGATCTCCAGTTTCTTTTTCTCACATGGAATAGCTTTCATTTCTCAGAACAAGAATAGACTGATGAGTTTCAAAATAAAGGTCTTTGTTTCTGGCCATTTTAAGCCTGTAATCGAACTCACAAATGCTGATGCTCCAGATACCCAACAAGACTAAAGAAGGCCAGTTTTATTGCTTCTTTAATCAGAACAACAGTTTTCAGTTGTGCTAACATAATTGCAAAAAGGTTTTCTAATGATCAATTAGCCTTTTAAAATGATACACTTGGATTAGGTAACACAACGTGCCATTGGAACACAGGAGTGATGGTTGCTGATAATGGGCCTCTATACACCTATGTAGATATTCCATTAAAAAAACAGCCGTTTCCAGCTACAATAGTCATTTACAACATTAACAATGTCTACACTGTATTTAATGGACCAAAAGATGTGCTTTTCTTTCGACAACAAGGACAATTCTTTAAGTGAACCCAAACCTTTGAACACTTTCGTGTGCATTTCCATTTCAGCAGACACTCTTATCCAAAGTGACCTGTAGTCAGTGCATTCAACTAGGGTAGATAAACAACAACATGTCCCAGTCACAGCAAGTCAGACGTTTCTGCAACCGTTACTGAGAATGTGGTGCCTGTATGGACCACTTACTTCATTTAATATTACAGAAATACTTCCTTTTTTTTAATCATTTTTTATTTGAATTAAATACATTTTAAAAATATATAATTATTTCGTAGTTTGTTTTTGATATACTGATCTTTAGGATATTTTGTCATTGTATTTTGTCATTTTTGCCCATCCCACAGCAAGAGAGGAGGTGGACCTATGTACCCTGACTTCAATCAAGCAGGTTTCAGTCACCCACTTGGTTTCAGTCACCCACTTGGTTTCAGTCACCCACTTGGTTTCAGTCACCCACTTGGCTTCGGTCATACACTTGGTTTCAGTCACCCACTTGGTTTCAGTCACCCACTTGGTTTCAGTCACCCACTTGGTTTCAGTCACCCACTTGGTTTCAGTCACCCACTTGGTTTCAGTCACCCACTTGGTTTCAGTCACCCACTTGGTTTCCGTCACCCATTTGGCTTCAGTCACCCACTTGCCAGGCCTCTCACAATGGGCAGACAGGAGTCCTTGGATGGACAGATCAGGCCTCTCTCACTGGGCAGACAGGGGTCCTGAGATGGACAGATCAGGCCTCTCTCACTGGGCAGACAGGGGTCCTGGGATGGACAGATCAGGCCTCTCTCAGTGGGCAGACAGGGGTCCTGAGATGGACAGACCAGGCCTCTCTCACTGGGCAGACAGGGGTCCTGGGATGGACAGACCAGGCCTCTCACACTGGGCAGACAGGGGTCCTGGGATGGACAGACCAGGCCTCTCTCACTGGGCAGACAGGGGTCCTGAGATGGACAGACCAGGCCTCTCTCACTGGGCAGACAGGGGTCCTGGGATGGACAGATCAGGCCTCTCTCACTGGGCAGACAGGGGTCCTGGGATGGACAGATCAGGCCTCTCTCACTGGGCAGACAGGGGTCCTGGGATGGGCAGCTCAGGCCTCTCACACTGGGCAGACAGGGGTGCTGGGAGGGACAGACTAGGCCTCTCTCACTGGGCAGACAGGGGTCCTGGGATGGACAGACCAGGCCTCTCTCACTGGGTAGACAGGGGTCCTGGGATGGACAGACCAGGCCTTTCTCACTGGGCAGACAGGGGTCCTGGGATGGACAGACCAGGCCTCTCTCACTGGGCAGACAGGGGTCCTGAGATGGACAGACCAGGCCTCTCTCACTGGGCAGACAGGGGTCCTGGGATGGACAGACCAGGCCTCTCTCACTGGGCAGACAGGGGTCCTGGGATGGACAGACCAGGCCTCTCTCACTGGGCAGACAGGGGTCCTGGGATGGACAGACCAGGCCTCTCTCACTGGGCAGACAGGGGTCCTGGGATGGACAGACCAGGCCTCTCTCACTGGGCAGACAGGGGTCCTGGGATGGACAGACCAGGCCTCTCTCACTGGGCAGACAGGGGTCCTGGGATGGACAGACCAGGCCTCTCTCACTGGGCAGACAGGGGTCCTGGGATGGACAGACCAGGCCTCTCTCACTGGGCAGACAGGGGTCCTGGGATGGACAGACCAGGCCTCTCTCACTGGGCAGACAGGGGTCCTGGGATGGACAGCTCACACTGTTTCCCCTCATATGGCGCTGGATCCAGGGTGCCTTCGTTGAAGAGGAGATCCTGTCTGAGTAGCCTATAATGTTTTTTTGAAAAGGGAAATGTGTATTTAATTTCCTGTAATTTCCTGTTCTGTGTTATGACAGTACCAATCTGTTGATGTAGTGATCTACACATTCTACAGTGTTTTCTGGTGTTTTTGAAGTATTCCATTTTTAAATATGCACTATTTGGTCCTGTGCTTTTTTGTATTTCAATAGTTAGTGAGCCTGAAATGCTCAATTGACGCAGATTTGAAGTGAATAACAATGACATACCATATGTTGAATCTGTCTTCACAGGCTTCACAGCATACCCTCTCTTCTTTGTCTTGGGAAAGTTGATTTTGTATCACAGCATTCCTGCTGTGATAGTTGCCTGGGAAGCTGTGCAGACAGTAGATGTTGAATGTTCTAAAATGTCTATCATTACTGCTTGATGGTAGTGGAAAGATGAAAGGGGATGGAATGTGAAATGATAATAATCATCATGATGAGCCCCAATGACACAAGCTGCATCTACTGTAAGACAAAAGCCCAAACACAATGGAAAGGCAGAATAGACATTTCAGAGGTAAATTACAAATACAATACACACAGCAACTCCTTTTGTGGACAACATTCCTCCGTGCTCGCTGTGCTCTGGCAGGTCTCAGACTCAACGTAGGGGGCTTAGTGATGGAAGAACAGCCATATAGTGACTATCAGGTGTGTTACAGAAAATGTACCATTCACAAGACAACGCAGCCACATTATGTAACGTTAGGCCCCCCTCTCCCCGACCCCCCAAAATGTTGGCTACCGTGTCAGACTCATCAAATTCTGATATTATGGTCTGCGCTTGCAAGAGCCACTGTCAGTGAAGGTACAGCATCTGTCTTCATGGATTACGCTTCCTGGCAAGATCCACTGTCAGTGAAGGTACAGCATCTGTCTTCATGGATTAGCTTCCTGGCAAGAGCCACTGTCAGTGAAGGTACAGCATCTGTCTTCATGGATTAGCTTCCTGGCAAGAGCCACTGTCAGTGAAGGTACAGCATCTGTCTTCATGGATTAGCTTCCTGGCAAGACCCACTGTCAGTGAAGGTACAGCATCTGTCTTCATGGATTAGCTTCCTGGCAAGAGCCACTGTCAGTGAAGGTACAGCATCTGTCTTCATGGATTAGCTTCCTGGCAAGAGCCACTGTCAGTGAAGGTACAGCATCTGTCTTCATGGATTAGCTTCCTGGCAAGAGCCACTGTCAGTGAAGGTACAGCATCTGTCTTCATGGATTAGCTTCCTGGCAAGAGCCACTGTCAGTGAAGGTACAGCATCTGTCTTCATGGATTAGCTTCCTGGCAAGAGCCACTGTCAGTGAAGGTACAGCATCTGTCTTCATGGATTAGCTTCCTGGCAAGAGCCACTGTCAGTGAAGGTACAGCATCTGTCTTCATGGATTAGCTTCCTGGCAAGAGCCACTGTCAGTGAAGGTACAGCATCTGTCTTCATGGATTAGCTTCCTGGCAAGAGCCACTGTCAGTGTAAGGTGGACAAGAGCCACTGTCAGTGAAGGTACAGCATCTGTCTTCATGGATTAGCTTCCTGGCAAGAGCCACTGTCAGTGAAGGTACAGCATCTGTCTTCATGGATTAGCTTCCTGGCAAGAGCCACTGTCAGTGAAGGTACAGCATCTGTCTTCATGGATTAGCTTCTGGCAAGAGCCACTGTCAGTGAAGGTACAGCATCTGTCTTCATGGATTAGCTTCCTGGCAAGAGCCACTGCCATCTGTCTTCATGGATTAGCTTCCTGAAGGTGTCAGTGAAGGTACAGCATCTGTCTTCATGGATTAGCTTCCTGGCAAGAGCCACTGTCAGTGAAGGTACAGCATCTGTCTTCATGGATTAGCTTCCTGGCAAGAGCCACTGTCAGTGAAGGTACAGCATCTGTCTTCATGGATTAGCTTCCTGGCAAGAGCCACTGTCAGTGAAGGTACAGCATCTGTCTTCATGGATTAGCTTCCTGGCAAGAGCCACTGTCAGTGAAGGTACAGCATCTGTCTTCATGGATTAGCTTCCTGGCAAGAGCCACTGTCAGTGAAGGTACAGCATCTGTCTTCATGGATTAGCTTCCTGGCAAGAGCCACTGTCAGTGAAGGTACAGCATCTGTCTTCATGGATTAGCTTCCTGGCAAGAGCCACTGTCAGTGAAGGTACAGCATCTGTCTTCATGGATTAGCTTCCTGGCAAGAGCCACTGTCAGTGAAGGTACAGCATCTGTCTTCATGGATTAGCTTCCTGGCAAGAGCCACTGTCAGTGAAGGTACAGCATCTGTCTTCATGGATTAGCTTCCTGGCAAGAGCCACTGTCAGTGAAGGTACAGCATCTGTCTTCATGGATTAGCTTCCTGGCAAGAGCCACTGTCAGTGAAGGTACAGCATCTGTCTTCATGGATTAGCTTCCTGGCAAGAGCCACTGTCAGTGAAGGTACAGCATCTGTCTTCATGGATTAGCTTCCTGGCAAGAGCCACTGTCAGTGAAGGTACAGCATCTGTCTTCATGGATTAGCTTCCTGGCAAGAGCCACTGTCAGTGAAGGTACAGCATCTGTCTTCATGGATTAGCTTCCTGGCAAGAGCCACTGTCAGTGAAGGTACAGCATCTGTCTTCATGGATTAGCTTCCTGGCAAGAGCCACTGTCAGTGAAGGTACAGCATCTGTCTTCATGGATTAGCTTCCTGGCAAGAGCCACTGTCAGTGAAGGTACAGCATCTGTCTTCATGGATTAGCTTCCTGGCAAGAGCCACTGTCAGTGAAGGTACAGCATCTGTCTTCATGGATTAGCTTCCTGGCAAGAGCCACTGTCAGTGAAGGTACAGCATCTGTCTTCATGGATTAGCTTCCTGGCAAGAGCCACTGTCAGTGAAGGTACAGCATCTGTCTTCATGGATTAGCTTCCTGGCAAGAGCCACTGTCAGTGAAGGTACAGCATCTGTCTTCATGGATTAGCTTCCTGGCAAGAGCCACTGTCAGTGAAGGTACAGCATCTGTCTTCATGGATTAGCTTCCTGGCAAGAGCCACTGTCAGTGAAGGTACAGCATCTGTCTTCATGGATTAGCTTCCTGGCAAGAGCCACTGTCAGTGAAGGTACAGCATCTGTCTTCATGGATTAGCTTCCTGGCAAGAGCCACTGTCAGTGAAGGTACAGCATCTGTCTTCATGGATTAGCTTCCTGGCAAGAGCCACTGTCAGTGAAGGTACAGCATCTGTCTTCATGGATTAGCTTCCTGGCAAGAGCCACTGTCAGTGAAGGTACAGCATCTGTCTTCATGGATTAGCTTCCTGGCAAGAGCCACTGTCAGTGAAGGTACAGCATCTGTCTTCATGGATTAGCTTCCTGGCAAGAGCCACTGTCAGTGAAGGTACAGCATCTGTCTTCATGGATTAGCTTCCTGGCAAGAGCCACTGTCAGTGAAGGTACAGCATCTGTCTTCATGGATTAGCTTCCTGGCAAGAGCCACTGTCAGTGAAGGTACAGCATCTGTCTTCATGGATTAGCTTCCTGGCAAGAGCCACTGTCAGTGAAGGTACAGCATCTGTCTTCATGGATTAGCTTCCTGGCAAGAGCCACTGTCAGTGAAGGTACAGCATCTGTCTTCATGGATTAGCTTCCTGGCAAGAGCCACTGTCAGTGAAGGTACAGCATCTGTCTTCATGGATTAGCTTCCTGGCAAGAGCCACTGTCAGTGAAGGTACAGCATCTGTCTTCATGGATTAGCTTCCTGGCAAGAGCCACTGTCAGTGAAGGTACAGCATCTGTCTTCATGGATTAGCTTCCTGGCAAGAGCCACTGTCAGTGAAGGTACAGCATCTGTCTTCATGGATTAGCTTCCTGGCAAGTCCCATCAAATGTTCTCCCCAATTGATAAAACAACTTCACCTGAAATGTGACCTGACAACTTGATCAATCAGCCAGACAGTCACTTGTCATGCTTGAGTCACCCTACTTTGAACCGATGTCATTCAAATATTATCCAATTTGATGAAAACCATGATTTTCACTGTTGGGGAACTTTAACATTGTTTTCCTCGGGAAGGCTATGTCATTTTGACTTACCGTTATGCTTCGTCCACAATGATGTTATTTTGACTGTCATTACCTGCCATGCCCACAAGGATGACGTCATACCCATTAGAAAGCTTAAATATCCAACAAAGTTGGGACACACCTACTTATTCAAGGGTTTTTATTTATTTTTACTATTTTCTACATTGTTGAATAACAGTGAAGACATCAAAACTTTGAAATAACACATGAAATCATGTACTAAGCAAAAAAAAAGATAAACAAATCAAAATATATTTCATATTTGAGATTCTTCCAAGTAGCCACACTGACAGCTTTGCACACTCTTGGCATTATCTCAACCAGCTTCATGAGGTAGTCACCTGGAATGCATTTCAATTAACAGATGTGCCTTGTTAAAAGTTAATTTATATTTTGGGGAATTTCTTTCCTTCTTAATGCGTTTGAGACAATTTGTTGCATTGTGACAAGGTAGGGTTGGTTTTCAGAAGAAGCCCTATTTGGTAAAAGACCAAGTCTATATTATGGCAAAAACAGCTCAAATAAGCAAAGAGAAACGACAGACAGTAAATCATTAATGACTTAAATTAATGACTTAAATTACTTTAAGACAAAGGTCCAGTCGCAAAAACCATCAAGCGCTATGATGAAACTGGCTCTCATTAGGACCACCACAGCAAAGGAAGACCCAGAGTTACCTCTGCTGCAGAGGATATGTTAATATATGCCATTTAGCAGACGCTTTTATCCAAAGCGACTTACAGTCATGTGTGCATACATTCTACGTATGGGTGGTCCCGGGGATCGAACCCACTACCCTGGCGTTACAAGCGCCATGCTCTACCAACTGAGCTACAGCTATGTTCATTAGAGTTACCAGACCCTCAAATTGTAGCCTAAATAAAGTCTTCACAGAGTTCAAGTAACAGACACATCTCAACTGCGTGAATCAGGACTTTGTGGTCAAATTGTATTAAACAAACACTACTAAAGGACACCAATTAGAAGTAGACACTTGCTTGGGCCAGGAAACACAAACAATGGACTTTAATTTTTATTTTACTAGGGAAGTCAAATTATTTTTTCAATGACAGCCTACAAACAGTGGGTTAATTGCCTGTTCAGGAGCAGAATAACAAATTTGTACCTTGTCAGCTCAGGGTTTGAACTTGCAACCTTCCCGTTACTAGTCCAATACTCTAAGCACTGGGCTACCCTGCCGCCCCAGTGCACCAGTGGAAATCTGTCCCTGGGTCTGGTGAGTCCAAATTTTAGCTTTTTGGTTCCAACTACGAACCGCCATGTCTTTGTGAGACGCAGAGTAGCTGATCGGATGATATCCGTATGTGTGGTTCCACCGTGAAGCATGGAGGAAGAGGTGTGATGGTGTGAGGGTGATTTGCTGGTGGCACTGTCAGTCATTTATTTAAAATCAAGGCACACTTAACCAGCGTGGTTACCACAGCATTCTGCAGCCATACACCATCCCATCTGGTTTGCGCTTAGTGGGGCTATCATTTGTTTTTCAACAGCACATTGACCCAAAACACACCTCCAGGCTATGTAAGGGCTATTTGACCAAGAAGGATAGTGATGGAGCGCTGCACCAGATGACCTGGCCTCCACAATCACCCAACCTCAACCCAAATGGGATGGTTGGGATGAGTTGGACCACAGAGTGAAGGAAAAGCAGCCAACACTGAGACATCATTTACAGATAGCCAGGGGAACACTCCAACACTGAAACATTATTCACAGATAGCCAAGGGAACACTCCAACACTGAGACATCATTTACAGATAGCCAGGGGAACACTCCAACACTGAAACATCATTTACAGATAGCCAGGGGAACACTCCAACACTGTAACTCTGACGAGAAAATACTTTAAAGTATTTTTAATTAAGTACTTTACACCAGTGTATGGGTCAGGGTCAATTTAACCTGTCATTTCAGGATATTGACCCCATTGATGTTGGACGGGGTGTAACGGCTGTCTGTGGTGGAAGAATGTGAGGACCAATGCGCAGCGTGGTAAGTGATCATATTCTTTAATAGAACTCAGAACACTAAAATACAAAACCAACAAGAGAACGAAATGAAACCGAAACAGTTCTGTCTGGTACAGATACGAAACAGAAAATAATCACCCACAACTCAAGGGTGAAAACAGGCTGCCTAAGTATAGTTCTCAATCAGGGGCAACCAGGCTGCCTAAGTATGGTTCTCAATCAGGGACAACCAGGCTGCCTAAGTATAGTTCTCAATCAGGGGCAACCAGGCTGCCTAAGTATAGTTCTCAATCAGGGGCAACCAGGCTGCCTAAGTATAGTTCTCAATCAGGGGCAACCAGGCTGCCTAAGTATGGTTCTCAATCAGGGACAACCAGGCTGCCTAAGTATAGTTCTCAATCAGGGCAACCAGGCCAGGTTCTCAATCAGGGGCAACCAGGCTGCCTAAGTATAGTTCTCAATCAGGGGCAACCAGGCTGCCTAAGTATGGTTCTCAATCAGGGACAACCAGGCTGCCTAAGTATGGTTCTCAATCAGGGACAACCAGGCTGCCTAAGTATGGTTCTCAATCAGGGACAACCAGGCTGCCTAAGTATAGTTCTCAATCAGGGGCAACCAGGCTGCCTAAGTATAGTTCTCAATCAGGGGCAACCAGGCTGCCTAAGTATAGTTCTCAATCAGGGGCAACCAGGCTGCCTAAGTATGGTTCTCAATCAGGGACAACCAGGCTGCCTAAGTATAGTTCTCAATCAGGGGCAACCAGGCTGCCTAAGTATGGTTCTCAATCAGGGCAACCAGGCTGCCTAAGTATAGTTCTCAATCAGGGGCAACCAGGCTGCCTAAGTATGGTTCTCAATCAGGGACAACCAGGCTGCCTAAGTATAGTTCTCAATCAGGGGCAACCAGGCTGCCTAAGTATGGTTCTCAATCAGGGACAACCAGGCTGCCTAAGTATGGTTCTCAATCAGGGACAACCAGGCTGCCTAAGTATAGTTCTCAATCAGGGGCAACCAGGCTGCCTAAGTATGGTTCTCAATCAGGGACAACCAGGCTGCCTAAGTATAGTTCTCAATCAGGGGCAACCAGGCTGCCTAAGTATGGTTCTCAATCAGGGACAACCAGGCTGCCTAAGTATGGTTCTCAATCAGGGACAACCAGGCTGCCTAAGTATGGTTCTCAATCAGGGACAACCAGGCTGCCTAAGTATGGTTCTCAATCAGGGACAACCAGGCTGCCTAAGTATGGTTCTCAATCAGGGACAACCAGGCTGCCTAAGTATGGTTCTCAATCAGGGACAACCAGGCTGCCTAAGTATGGTTCTCAATCAGGGACAACCAGGCTGCCTAAGTATGGTTCTCAATCAGGGACAACCAGGCTGCCTAAGTATGGTTCTCAATCAGGGACAACCAGGCTGCCTAAGTATGGTTCACAATCAGGGACAACCAGGCTGCCTAAGTATGGTTCACAATCAGGGACAACCAGGCTGCCTAAGTATGGTTCACAATCAGGGACAACCAGGCTGCCTAAGTATGGTTCACAATCAGGGACAAACAGGCTGCCTAAGTATGGTTCTCAATCAGGGACAATGATTGACAGCTGCCTCTGAAACATAGACTGCCCACCCAACTCACGCCCTGACCATACTAAAACAAAGACATCACAAAGGAACTAAGGTCAGAACGTGACACGGGGTATTAAAAACCATAAGAGATTGATTACCATGTTCTTCATTGTTCACATGAAGTTCACAACTGCAAATCTAGCTGAAAACTATCATTTCTAAAGGCCTATATGTACCCTGATATCTCAAAAAGCATCTGTTACTCATGCTAAATGACACAACATGATATAAAGCTAATCAAAGCTTGGAGGAAAAGACAGCCTACCTTCACCTCTGGTACCACTTCCTATGGTTGTACAGAATATGCTACCAGGCAGTCCTAACACGCTTTATATTATCTGATGACCTCTGTCCAGCCCACCCTCAGCAAACACCTCTGAACTGTACCACTTCCTATGGTTGTACAGAATATGCTACCAGGCAGTCCTAACACGCTTTATATTATCTGATGAACAGCCTCCCTTGAGATTCACCTCTGGTACCACTTCCTATGGTTGTACAGAATATGCTACCAGGCAGTCCTAACACGCTTTATATTATCTGATGAACAGCCTACCTTCACCTCTGGTACCACTTCCTATGGTTGTACAGAATATGCTACCAGGCAGTCCTAACACGCTTTATATTATCTGATGAACAGCCTCCCTTCACCTCTGGTACCACTTCCTATGGTTGTACAGAATATGCTACCACGCAGTCCTAACATGCTTTATATTATCTGATGACAAGATTACAATATTAATACAGTATCCATGAAAGCATTTTGAATTATGATGGATATCAAATGGAATTGGTTTCTCAGTATTAATCTGTCCCATGAAGCTGTGTGTCATTGGAAGACATACAGCAGGCAGGTATTCAAAGCCAGATTCTAAACCAATTCCTCAGACCATTCTTCTACCCTCTGGAGGATCTGAAAAGGGTGGACAAGACAGTGGTAATGAATATGGTAGACATGAGACTATAGGTGATGTTATTTCCGTATGGCTGTCACCAGCCAGAGGGCCTCAACACAAGGACCTACCTAATGTATAGCGGAGATGAATTGTTTTGGAATCGTGCCCAAGTTAGAGGGAGGGTTTGCAACATGAGCTTTCTTTCCTAGAACTTGTAATAAGCACTTTGCTTGTTGTGTTAGATGATGGAAACAAGCCAAGCTTTAACCAATAACCTCAATCACCTTTTGAAAGGATTACATGCATCAACATTTTGTCATTTCTATCCACAAACTACATCTGTCTTTCTGGCGTATGGGCTAGCTAATCTGGCGTATGGGCTAGCTATCTGGCGTATGGGCTAGCTATCTGGCGTATGGGCTAGCTATCTGGCGCCTGGATACGCCAGTAAAGGGCTTTTCCAAATACAATTGCCACCAATAGGAAAGACCGTATTGGTTTGCAGGATTTGCAGTCTAATCAATGCAATTAGCTGCACAGGTCTGATACAATAACTCAGTTTATTTTATTACAGTGAAAATGGTATTCCATTATTCCATTAGATATGATTTTCCAGATATCAAAGTAAAACCTGTTAACTACTGTATATAGTATCAAAACGGTCTATTCCTGTTTGAGATGAATCCATACTGAACATTGGAAGACTAGGCTACTCCTGAGACCACCATTTCTTAATTTTATTATGTCAATCAATAATTTTTATTTGTTCCATTTTTTTGAACAACTTTATTGATCCCTCATGGTATGCTATTATTGATCCCTCATGGTATGCTATTATTGATCCCTCATGGTATGCTATTATTGATCCCTCATGGTATGCTATTATTGATCCCTCATGGTATGCTATTATTGATCCCTCATGGTATGCTATTATTTTATTTTAATTTATTTTATTTATTTTTTTTACCTTTATTTAACTAGGCAAGTCAGTTAAGAACATATTCTTATTTTCAATGACACCCTGGGAACAGTGGGTTAACTGCCTGTTCAGGGGCAGAACGACAGATTTGTACCTTGTCAGCTCGGGGGTTTGAACTCGCAACCTTCCGGTTACTAGTCCAACGCTCTAACCACTAAGCTACGCTGCCGCCCCATTATTGATCCTCTGAGAGCTCACAGGAAATATAGTCTCTACTATACACACGGCTGCCTGCACACTTCTAGACTTTGCTTCTCATCATTTTCAAGAGCTCATAATAGTTTATTTCATGTAATATCCTTTGTCTACTTAGTTTCAATTAAAGGGAAATGACTTTCAGAAGAAATAAATGTGGTGTTATTGTACTTGTTAACCACGGAGTTAGTCACAGCTGTTACATTTTCACATCCAGGTCCGATATTCACCAAGCAATGCTGGAATTCAATCTTCCCGTCTTTCAATGGTAATAGAGCATCTAAATGAATAGCTAAATTGATGCGTTGGCATGGAAGCCCACACACTGCCAAATGAGGGAAAAACCCAAATTCACATGCATTCATCTGACCACATAACACCCCAGTCACTCTCTTCGTGTAAACAAGGTGTTTTTCTGAGCCAACATACCAGCTAAAATAAGACTGTAATAAATAGAATGAAACATCACAGTAACAAAAGGTAGTACTGAGCGTAGACAAGTGGATAACCATTTACTTGATAAAGGCTGCAGGAAGTGTCCGAAAGGAACTTTTTGGCTCCCTGCCAAGGGGACGGGTAGATGAAAATAATCCACCAACCAAAGCATAGTTTTTACCGGACAAAATGATGAACTGCCTTTTTGTGTCACATAGACATTCATTTCAGTACATTTCATTGAGATAATAAGGTATTAATTCTCAAAGTATAAAAAGAAGATCATGAACCTGAACCCAACCTGACTGCCCTGTAATACAACACATAATGTAACCTGACTGCCCTGTAATACAACACATAATGTAACCTGACTGCCCTGTAATACAACACATAATGTAACCTGACTGCCCTGTAATACAACACATAATGTAACCTGACTGTCCTGTAAACTACACTGGTGAAGCTACAACACATAATGTAACCTGACTGCCCTGTAATACAACACATAATGTAACCTGACTGCCCTGTAATACAACACATAATGTAACCTGACTGCCCTGTAATACAACACATAATGTAACCTGACTGTCCTGTAATACAACACATAATGTAACCTGACTGCCCTGTAATACAACACATAATGTAACCTGACTGCCCTGTAATACAACACATAATGTAACCTGACTGTCCTGTAATACAACACATAATGTAACCTGACTGTCCTGTAATACAACACATAATGTAACCTGACTGCCCTGTAATACAACACATAATGTAACCTGACTGCCCTGTAATACATCACATAATGTAACCTGACTGCCCTGTAATACATCACATAATGTAACCTGAGCTGACCCTGTAATACAACACATAATGTAACCTGACTGCCCTGTAATACAGGACACATACACTGTGAACCTGACCAGCTGTAATACAAAACATAATGTAACCTGACTGCTGCATCTCCTGACCTCTACACTGGTGACTGGCCAGTTGGTGAATCTGACCAGCTTGGTGACACACAGAACCTCTACACTGGTGAGTCTGACCAGCTTGGTGACACACAGGACCTCTACACTGGTGAAGCTGACCAGCTTGGTGACACACAGGACCTCTACACTGGTGAAGCTGACCAGCTTGGTGACACACAGGACCTCTACACTGGTGAAGCTGACCAGCTTGGTGACACACAGAACCTCTACACTGGTGAAGTCTGACCAGCTTGGTGACACACAGGACCTCTACACTGGTGAAGCTGACCAGCTTGGTGACACACAGGACCTCTACACTGGTGAAGCTGACCAGCTTGGTGACACACAGGACCTCTACACTGGTGAAGCTGACCAGCTTGGTGACACACAGGACCCCTACACTGGTGAAGCTGACCAGCTTGGTGGCACACAGGACCTCTACACTGGTGAAGCTGACCAGCTTGGTGACACACAGGACCTCTACACTGGTGAAGCTGACCAGCTTGGTGACACACAGGACCTCTACACTGGTGAAGCTGACCAGCTTGGTGACACACAGGACCTCTACACTGGTGTCCTGGAACCTGTCAGTCATACTCTCCACGAGCCTGTCAAGCATTTTGTCCTGTGAGCTGACGGGGGTCTTGTTGTCACCTCTGGTCAGTGAAATTCCCTCATATCTGTTCATCATGGGTCCTTCTCTGATGACAACAGGCTCATCTTACCATCCTTTCAGAATGTTCCTTTACAACACAATCTCACTCTCACTCCCTCTCCCTCTCTTATTGACGTAATCCTTTCTCTTAATTCTCTTCAGGTAAGTATTTCTTATTGCAGCTTAAATAAACAGACCTGGCTTTGTACTTCTTAAGTACTGCCTGTGTTGAACACAAGGAGCTGTGGGCTTCTGCTATGGTGATGGTGGACCTCTGCAGACAGGCGGACAGGTTGCTATGGTGATGGTGAGCCTCTGCAGACAGGTGGACAGGTTGCTATGGTGATGGTGGACCTCTGCAGACAGGCGGACAGGTTTCTATGGTGATGGTGGACCTCTGCAGACAGGCGGACAGGTTGCTATGGTGATGGTGGACCTCTTCAGACAGGCGGACAGGTTGCTATGGTGATGGTGAGCCTCTGCAGACAGGTGGACAGGTTGCTATGGTGATGGTGGACCTCTGCAGACAGGTGGACAGGTTGCTATGGTGATGGTGGACCTCTGCAGACAGGCGGACAGGTTTCTATGGTGATGGTGGACCTCTGCAGACAGGCGGACAGGTTGCTATGGTGATGGTGGACCTCTTCAGACAGGCGGACAGGTTGCTATGGTGATGGTGAGCCTCTGCAGACAGGTGGACAGGTTGCTATGGTGATGGTGGACCTCTGCAGACAGGCGGACAGGTTTCTATGGTGATGGTGGGCCTCTGCAGACAGGTAGACAGGTTGCTATGGTGATGGTGGACCTCTGCAGACAGGCGGACAGGTTGCTATGGTGATGGTGAGCCTCTGCAGACAGGCGGACAGGTTGCTATGGTGATGGTGGACCTCTGCAGACAGGCGGACAGGTTGCTATGGTGATGGTGGACCTCTGCAGACAGGCAGACAGGTTACTCATGTGTGTCAGTGTGTCATGCAGGAAGCCACAGAAGTGGATAACAACAGCCTTCCTCGCAGTACTGTAGTATTTCCTGGCCTTGGCCTGCAGGACACCTCAGACATTTTGGGCATCAGCAGATTGAATCTGAAATACATCCAGAACAAAGACATACAAATAGACAATCAATTGCTGTCCAAAACATATATATTAGATATGACACATTTTATCAGTGCATAAAGCATTGAAACATGACGTTACCAGAAGTAACTGTGTTTGTTGTTATTTACAGGACATCACATATTGATGATGAATTTTGGAGTACTTAACATAGCAATCTAGAGTCACTACCTGTTCCATGTGCTGGACAAGCCCCTGGTAACCTCGCAGGAAGTGGTCCAGTGTACGCAATAGGTGTCCTACCCATCGGGTCCCGCCAATTCTGGTGAGCACCAGTGGTGTGTGCCCAAGAGCCTGGAAGCTGTTTACCAGGTTTGCCCTGTTCAGCGGACTGGTGTGGTAGAAGGTGTAGAACCCACTGAGGAGGTCTTCTACTTTCTGAAACATCACGTTGGACCGGATGGCATCAGAAAAGGTCAGTTCAGGGCGGTTTGCCATACAGTGGATGCTGATGATGTAGGCCCTGCCCCCCTTCAGCCAGCTGACCACACCATTCTTGGCTCCAATCATCACAGCAGCTCCATCTGTTCCCAGAGCGACCAACTTGCTCCCCCACTCATCACACACTCCCTCCATGATGGCACTGATGGCCCCACTCATCACATACTCCCTCCATGATGGCACTGATGACCCCACTCATCACACACTCCCTCCATGATGGCACTGATGACCCCACTCATCACACACTCCCTCCATGATGGCACTGATGGCCCCACTCATCACATACTCCCTCCATGATGGCACTGATGACCCCACTCATCACACACTCCCTCCATGATGGCACTGATGGCCCCACTCATCACACACTCCCTCCATGATGGCACTGATGGCCCCACTCATCACATACTCCCTCCATGATGGCACTGATGACCCCACTCATCACATACTCCCTCCATGATGGCACTGATGACCCCACTCATCACATACTCCCTCCATGATGGCACTGATGACCCCACTCATCACACACTCCCTCCATGATAACACTGATGACCCCACTCATCACATACTCCCTCCATGATGGCACTGATGACCCCACTCATCACATACTCCCTCCATGATGGCACTGATGACCCCACTCATCACACACTCCCTCCATGATGGCACTGATGACCCCACTCATCACACACTCCCTCCATGATGGCACTGATGACCCCACTCATCACACACTCCCTCCATGATGGCACTGATGACCCCACTCATCACACACTCCCTCCATGATGGCACTGATGACCCCACTCATCACATACTCCCTCCATGATGGCACTGATGACCCCACTCATCACACACTCCCTCCATGATGGCACTGATGACCCCACTCATCACACACTCCCTCCATGATGGCACTGATGACCCCACTCATCACACACTCCCTCCATGATAACACTGATGGCCCCACTCATCACACACTCCCTCCATGATGGCACTGATGACCCCACTCATCACACACTCCCTCCATGATGGCACTGATGACCCCACTCATCACATACTCCCTCCATGATGGCACTGATGACCCCACTCATCACATACTCCCTCCATGATGGCACTGATGACCCCACTCATCACACACTCCCTCCATGATGGCACTGATGACCCCACTCATCACACACTCCCTCCATGATGGCACTGATGACCCCACTCATCACACACTCCCTCCATGATAACACTGATGACCCCACTCATCACACACTCCCTCCATGATGGCACTGATGGCCCCACTCATCACACACTCCCTCCATGATGGCACTGATGGTGTTGGTTATGTGTGCCATGTCTGCCTTCTCCACCGACCTGATGCCAACAAACTTTGACTCGAATCTTGCCCTTGTGACAGAATCTGACATAAACTCCCTCCTCCTCGTTCACAGAACTGTCTGTGGAGCCATCTGACATGATGGAGAGAAATGTGATGTTTTTCAGATTCTCTCTGATGTTGTTTCTCTCCACATCTGCAATAGGGTGCATAAACTCTTTGTCCTGCTTCTCATTTCCATATGTTGAACCCACAGCGATTCCTTTTTTTTTCTTTCATCCAAATTGCAAAAATAAAACATAAAATTAATTAAATAATAATTAAATATACAATCATGTTATCCAATATAGCTGGCAGTTGATTGTGCTAAATTAGCCTTCTACACTTTGTTTATTTAAGGATCAACACTATAAGGCAGGTGAAGGCAATTGTGTCACAATGCTTTAAAATGTAAACAGCATCTGGAGACGAACATTAAAATAGAATGTCACAGAGCCATAGGACAGCATGGAGAGCCATGTCAGCATCAGTAGGCCTATAATGTGATGGTATTTATACACTATTTTAAGGTGAACCAAAGCTTATCAAGCGGTGAGAAATAACCTACAATACTGGACCACGTCTGCTATTTAGACTTGAAAAAGATAGCTACAAATGTACTAGTCTATCTACAAGAGTAACAACATTTTCACTTACTCACACATCCACTCCAAGTCAGAAAGTGGTCTCGCCTTCTGGCCAATGGCATGTACAGTCCTAAACAGTATGTTCCTCTTTGTGCTGGTCTGCTCTGACATTAGTGCCATCACAGAGGGTGTCAAGAGGAGAGGCTGCGATTGAACCCGGGACACAGAGACTCGCAGGCAATGTGACACTTGCTGTGTTCATGGTCATGAATGTTCTCCAGCTTCATCGTTTTATTTCCAATGACAAATGAGTTGTTTCTGACTTGGTGAACCCCAGCCAATTAGGTGAAAACTCTGTCAACGTGCTCTTGAGAAAGGCAGTTAGGTCTAGTTGCTCTAGATAAAAGCATCTGCTAAATGATGTAGATGTTTTATAACTTTATGTCGTTGTCTTATGATCATCTCTTAATGATCTGGACAGAATAACACCCATTTTGACTCTTATGATAACTGTTCCCGGTTAGGCCGTCATTGTAAATAACAATTTGTTCTTAAACTGACTTGCCTTGTTAAGTAAAGGTTACATTTAAAATTGAAAGTGTTACCTACAAGTGCTTTTGGCAGCGATAGGAAACGTCCATGTGAAAGTGTGAGAACTGAAGTCCTTCTTCTCCACATTGATTATATGAAGGCGGTGAGGGCAAATGGCCGCCTAACTGACCTACAACATTTTGATCTCACGTCGCAAAGACAGAGTTTATTTTCAGCACTTCCCCTTGAGTTATGGGCTGTGGCAGCAGCTAATCCATGGGCCTGACGTTGTCACCTCTAGTGGAGGCCCAGACACTGCAGTCTGCTGTAATTTATGGCATCATTTCATTATGTGTGTGTTCCCTGGTGATGGATGCAGCATGGACCGTAGCGGACGGAAGTCCATCAGTTCATTCATTTAGCCTGGGAGACGCCCTCCACCCATCAGAAGAGGACTGCCAAGGTCCTGGTGATTCTTCTGCACCATGGAAACCATCTGTTTATATATATATATAGTAAAGGTAATCATCAGTTTTATTATATATAGTGAAGCTAATCATCTGTTCTAATATACAGTGCATTCGGAAAGGATTCTGACCCCTTGACTTTTTCCACATTTTGTTATGTTGCAGCCTTGTCCTAAAATTGATGAAATTGTTTTTTTCCCCTCATCAATCTAATAATAATAATAATAAAATATGATTTGAACAGTCATGTGTGCATACATTCTACGTATGGGTGGTCCTCATCAACCCACTACCCTGGCGTTACAAGCGCCATGCTCTACCAACTGAGCTACAGAAGGACCACACACAATCTACACACAATAACTCATAATGACAAAGCAAAAACAGGTTTTTAGAAATGTTTGCAAATGTATTAAAAATAATTAACTGAAATATCATATTTACAATAGTACTTTAGGTGCCTTTTGGCAAACTCCAAGCAGGCTGTCATGTGCCTTTTACTGAGGAGTAACTTCCATCTGGCAACTCTACCATAAAGGCCTGATTGGTGGAGTGCTGCAGAGATGGTTGTCCTTCTGGAAGGTTTTCCGATCTTCACACCAGAACTCTGGAGCTCATTCAGGGACCATCGGGTTCTTGGTCACCTCCCTGACCAAGGCCCTTTTCGCCTGATTGCTCAGTTTGGCCGTGTGGCCAGCTCTAGGAAGAGTCTTAGTGGTTCCAAACTTCTTCCATTTATGAATGATGGAGGCTACTGTGTTCTTGGGGACCTTTCATGCTGCAGAGCATTTTTGGTATCCTTCCCCAGACGTGTGCCTCGAAACAATCCTATCTCAGAGCTCTATGGGTATTTCCTTCGACCTCATGGCTTGGTTTTTGCTCTGACATGCACTGTCAACTGTAGAGCCTTATATAGACAAATGTGTTATTACATACAGCCAGGAAGAACTATTGGATATAAAAGCGATGTCAACTTACCAT